>NC_079197.1:2930889-3005025 GCF_029499605.1 Hyla sarda
TAGTTTTATATATATATATATATATATATATATATATATATATATATATACATTGTTACAGACATAGAAAAGATAGCGCCCCCCCCCCCCCCCAGGCGTAGGCGCACGTTCACGCTCACCCTCGCGCTGTAATTACACAAAGCAGATAATGAAATAGATGAAGCTGAACGTTCTAATAATATAGAGGATCTCAGGGCGGCAGACATCATCGTCTCTGCACTGGAGGAATGGGGACAGGTCAGGGAGGCAGCCATCATGCGCCCGGTCGTCATGGTAACCCGGGAGCATCGCAGCAATTTACTGTCTGGCCTGCTGCTCCCCGTCTGTCGTTTTACTTGTTGTGTAAAAGAGACGAGCGCATCATGTCTGCCGAATCATCTGGTGACAGGACGAGAAGACCGAAAAAGGGAGAGGACGGATATAGAAGGAGATTCCCTGTGAGGAGGAGTCATGGGGAACGTCTGTGTAATGGATGTCCCCACCATCATCTACTACTCTGGGTACGCTGCCACTTCATGATCTGCCGACTTCTGGGACCCTCAACGATCCTAAGAATGAAGCGACAGTTGTGCTGAGTCCCCACCACCTACTGAATAAGGGAACTACAACATGGGAATGGGGCCGGACTGCAGGGAGAAACAGTCACCAGGCCGCAGTGCTGAATCTATCCTGCAGCCCCTCAGATCCGTGTGGGTCCCAGAGGCCAGGACCCCCCTCCCCATGAATATTAAGTCCTTATATTGTCAGAATCTGTCAATAGGAATCCCAGAGATTAGTCCGCCCTGCCCCTTCATGATTATAAAGTGTCTCCTCATTCTCAGGATCAATAAGGGTCCCATAGTTCAGACATGTCTATGGAGACCTATAGTCTCAGGATCAGTTGAGGTCCCAGAGGTTAGAGCCCCTCCCTCATGACCACGGTCCCTTATTTCTCCAAATCGCTGAGCGTTCCAGAGGTCAGACTCCCACTCTCTTTATTATCATAAAGTCCTGTATTCTCAGGATCTGTGAAGGTCCTAGAGGTGACATCCCCCATGATGATAAAGTACTGTATTCTCAGGATCTGTGAAGGTCCTAGAGGTGACATCCCCCATGATGATAAAGTCCTGTATTCTCAGGATCTGTGAAGGTCCTAGAGGTGACATCCCCCATGATGATAAAGTCCTGTATTCTCAGGATCTGTGAAGGTCCTAGAGGTGATATCCGCCATGATGATAAAGTCCTGTATTCTCAGGATCTGTGAAGGTCCTAGAGGTGACATCCCCCATGATAATAAAGTCCTGTATTCTCGGCATCTGTGAAGGTCCTAGAGGTGACATCCCCATGATAATAAAGTCCTGTATTCTCAGGATCTGTGAAGGTCCTAGAGGTGACATCCCCCATGATGATAAAGTCCTGTATTCTCAGGATCTGTGAAGGTCCTAGAGGTGACATCCCCCATGATGATAAAGTCCTGTATTCTCAGGATCTGTGAAGGTCCTAGAGGTGACATCCCCCATGATGATAAAGTCCTGTATTCTCAGGATCTGTGAAGGTCCTAGAGGTGATATCCCCCATGATGATAAAGTCCTGTATTCTCAGGATCTGTGAAGGTCCTAGAGGTGATATCCCCCATGATGATAAAGTCCTGTATTCTCAGGATCTGTGAAGGTCCTAGAGGTGACATCCCCCATGATAATAAAGTCCTGTATTCTCAGGATCTGTGAAGGTCCTAGAGGTGACATCCCCCATGATGATAAAGTCCTGTATTCTCAGGATCTGTGAAGGTCCTAGAGGTGACATCCCCCATGATGATAAAGTCCTGTATTCTCAGGATCTGTGAAGGTCCTAGAGGTGACATCCCCATGATGATAAAGTCCTGTATTCTCAGGATCTGTGAAGGTCCTAGAGGTGACATCCCCCATGATCATAAAGCCCCTTAAATGTCAGGACTGGTGAGGGTCCCAGAGGTCAGACTCCCACTGATCATAATGTCCCTTATTCCCAGGATCATTGGTGGATAAATTGATTGTGAGGGCAAATCTTTATGAGATCTCTTTGAGCCTATGGACGTCATATATAAGACTATTCTGACTATTAGTCGGCTCCTGTATTATCTCAGGGCAGATGTAGCTTTATCCCAGCAGGTTTAGTCACCGTCCACATCTGTGGGACCTTTGTTTCAAGCATCTACTACTCTCTATGTACAATACGATTTTTTCATATCTGTAATTCCTCTATATCTCTTGGACCTAAGGGGCGCTCTACTATTAAAAGCTGGGATCATCCTGCTCTCCTGTCTACCCACGTCTATTAATCTGTTGGGGCAGTTTCTGATCCATTGCTCTGGATCAGCTAATCTTGACTGCCAGCCCTGGAGAGTTAAAAGTGCAGTTCCTATTAGTTAGCCTCCCTTAAAAAATCCTGTGCAGGGTGGTGCGGATTATAGTGTCAACTCTATAGTCTGTACCCAGAATTTTTTATTTTATTTCTGTGGTACCTTTTTCCAATCTTGTATCTAGTTCCTGAGATGTTTCTTTGTTATTCAAATTTTGTAATTTGTAGTCATTGTAGTTTTACTCATTTTATCCTGTTGCAAATTTCTGTGTTTCACTTTTCTGCTCAGCCTTGTTTTTCTGGGTTCTTTTTGCAGTTCTAGGCAGGATTAGTCCAGGGTTTCCATAGGGACATAGCAGGGATAGTGAGAAAAGTTTCTATGGTAATGTTTTTCAACCCACTGTGCCTCCAGCTTTTGCAAAAACTACAACTTCTAGCTTTTGGCTGTCCGGGCATGCTCGAAGTTGTAGTTTTGCAACAGCTGAAGGCACCCTGGTTGGGAAACACTGTTGTATAGAGTTAGGTTTGAGTTCCGGGAAAGGTCCAGGAAAAAAAATAGGGTCAGTTCTTGTATTTGTTCTTCTGCTTTATTACTGACCATCATCATCATGATTTGTCTCTGTCTTCATCCATGTGTTCTTCTCCTGTTCCTGTATAAATTGGAAACTTTTTGATGTTGGATTCGAGATTTTGAGAGGAAGAAAATCACTATCCGTGATCGGGGCGAACACTATCCGTGATCGGGGCGAACACTATCCGTCATCGGGGCGAACACTATCCGTCATCGGGGCGAACACTATCCGTCATCGGGGCGAACACTATCCGTCATCGGGGCGAACACTATCCGTCATCGGGGCGAACACTATCCGTCATCGGGGCGAACACTATCCGTCATCGGGGCGAACACTATCCGTCATCGGGGCGAACACTATCCGTCATCGGGGCGAACACTATCCGTCATCGGGGCGAACACTATCCGTCATCGGGGCGAACACTATCCGTCATCGGGGCGAACACTATCCGTCATCGGGGCGAACACTATCCGTCATCGGGGCGAACACTATCCGTCATCGGGGCGAACACTATCCGTCATCGGGGCGAACACTATCCGTCATCGGGGCGAACACTATCCGTCATCGGGGCGAACACTATCCGTCATCGGGGCGAACACTATCCGTCATCGGGGCGAACACTATCCGTCATCGGGGCGAACACTATCCGTCATCGGGGCGAACACTATCCGTCATCGGGGCGAACACTATCCGTCATCGGGGCGAACACTATCCGTCATCGGGGCGAACACTATCCGTCATCGGGGCGAACACTATCCGTCATCGGGGCGAACACTATCCGTCATCGGGGCGAACACTATCCGTCATCGGGGCGAACACTATCCGTCATCGGGGCGAACACTATCCGTCATCGGGGCGAACACTATCCGTCATCGGGGCGAACACTATCCGTCATCGGGGCGAACACTATCCGTCATCGGGGCGAACACTATCCGTCATCGGGGCGAACACTATCCGTCATCGGGGCGAACACTATCCGTCATCGGGGCGAACACTATCCGTCATCGGGGCGAACACTATCCGTCATCGGGGCGAACACTATCCGTCATCGGGGCGAACACTATCCGTCATCGGGGCGAACACTATCCGTCATCGGGGCGAACACTATCCGTCATCGGGGCGAACACTATCCGTCATCGGGGCGAACACTATCCGTCATCGGGGCGAACACAATCCGTCATCGGGGCGAACACTATCCGTCATCGGGGCGAACACTATCCGTCATCGGGGCGAACACTATCCGTCATCGGGGCGAACACTATCCGTCATCGGGGCGAACACTATCCGTGATCGGAGCAAGATGGAGCCCGTCCACTACCCAACTAAACTGAAACCTTTCCCTGCAGCGCCCCTAGAGACAGAAATGTGTATTGCTCTTTTGTAATAATTGTTTTCTCCGTATGTGAATCGTCTTCAGGTGAGAACTATTCTCAGATTCTTTCATGAAGGTTTCCGTCTTATATAGATAAATACCAGGAATACCAGGTTATAAACAGATTATTTATCATTAGAATATTTTCCTTACTCAATTATTTTTTATGTTGCTAGAAAAAAAAAGGAAACTGCTTTGGGAAAAAAAAAAAAAGTGCTTTTCATTTCTTCTCCAGTCGTTCCCATCTCTGGTCCTGTCCCTGCATATAACATTGTGCAGGTCACCTCGGAACCATTAGGAGGCGCCGCAGCAGCTGTCCACTGCACCAGGCTCTGAATGCTATGATAGTTCTGAGCTCATACAAACTACAACTCCCAGCATGCCCCAATGTCCCGCACCAGCAGCATCTCCAGCAGAGTACACCAACTTGTGTCTCTTAAAAGGGGTACCCCGGTGGGGATAAAAAATAAATAAATTTATCAACTGGTGCCAGAAAGTTAAACTGATTTGTAAAATACTTTAATAAAAAAAATCCTAATCCTTCCAGTACTTCTTAGCTGCTGAATACTAAAGAGGAAATTATTTTCTTTTTGGTACACAGAGCTCTCTGCTGACATCATGACCACAGTGCTCTCTGCTGACATATCTGTCCATTTTAGGAACTGCCCAGAGTAGAAGAAAATCCCCATAGCAAACATATGCTGCTCTGGACGGTTCCTAAAATGGACAGAGATGTCAGCAGAGAGCACTGTGCTCATGATGTCAGCAGAGAGCTCTGTGTTCCAAAAAGGAAAGAATTTCCTCTGTAGTATTCAGCAGCTAATAAGTACTGGAAGGATTAAGATTTTTTTTTATAGAAGTAATTTACAAATCTGTTTAACTTTCTGGCACCAGTTGATTTAAAAAAAAAAAATAAATAAATAAATAAATAAAGTTTCCACCATAGTACCCCTTTAAAGGGGTAGTCAAGTTTGAGATAGCGGGGGGTCCGACCGCTGGGGCCACCTGCGATCTCTCTGTACGGGGCCCCGGCTCTCCGGCCAGATAGCGGGTGTCGACCCCCGCACGAGGCGGCGGCCGACACGCCCCCTCAATACATCTCTATGGCAGAGCTGGAGATTGCCGAAGGCAGCGCTTCGGCTCTGCCATAGAGTTGTATTGAGGGGGTGTGTCGGCCGCCGCTTCGTGCGGGGGTCGACACCCGCTATCTGGCCGGAGAGCCGGGGCCCCGTACAGAGAGATCGCAGGGGTTCCCAGCGGTCGGACCCCCCGCGATCTCAAACTAATCCCCTATCCTCAGTATAGGGGATAAGTTGTTCACCACTGGGTTCACCACTGGACTACTCCTTTAAGCTATTGCAGAACTAAAACTCCCATCAAGCCCTTCCAGCATGGGTTGTAGTATTTGGGTACAGCAGTGTTTCCCAACCAGGGTGCCTCCAGATGTTGCAAAACTACAACTCCCAGCATGCCTGGACAGCCGTTGGCTGTCCAGGCATGCTGGGAGTTGTAGTTTTGCAACATCTGGAGGCACCCTGGTTGGGAAACACTGGGGTACAGTCTTAGCACAACGCCCCCTCCCTGTTATAAATACATATTGCATCACACTGAGTCATTTCTACAGCTCTGCACAATGAATATTTGATAAGTACATTACATCCCTCGCAATCCGCTGTCTCCAGGAGCCATTACAGCTCTCACCCTCCCAGGACACGGGCGGCTGCACTCAATTACTGCACTCACTTTATGGGGGTCCTGTGAGACAGACGGCAACACTAAGGCCTCGGGGGGGGGGCATGTTGATCTATATATATAATTATAGGTTTAGATGGTAATAAACAATGACTAGAACTAGGGCTCCCGACCCACGGCCCCCCCGGGGCACAAGGGGTCATGTGGGGTGGTGGTCGGGGGTGCTGCTCGCTGTCGCTCCCTGTGGGACATGTGGATACAGCCCAATAGTCTCAATCAGTTTTGCTGTCAGTGAATCAGAAGACGCAATTTATGGAAATCCATGAAAAATGTGAAGCTCCCGCACTGCATGGCTCCAATACACGGTAGGAGTATATTCACACCCAGCGGATGTGAGAATATACATACAACTGAATGCAATAGTTAAAGGGGTACCCCAGTGGAAAACTATTTTTTTTTTTTAAATCAATTTTTATACTACGTTCCCTAAGCAGCCTCAGATGTGGGGAGTTCATTAAAGGGGCACCCTGGTGGGAAAAACAAAAGGTCTTCAAATCAACTGGTGCCAGAAAGTTCTACAGATTTGTAAATGACTTCTATTTAAAATCTTAATCCTTCCAGTACTTATCAGCTGCTTTATGCTCCACAGGAAGTTGTGTAGTTCTTTCCAGTCTGACCACAGTGCTCTCTGCTGCCACCTCCATCCATGTCAGGAACTGTCCAGAGGAGGAGCAAATCCCCATAGCAAACCTCTCCTGCTCTGGACAGTTCCTGACATGGACAGAGGTGTCAGCAGAGAGCACTGTGGTCAGACAGAAAAGAACTTCAGAAAGAAATACTACTTCCTGTGTATTATACAGCAGCTGATAAGTACTGGAAGGATTAAGATTTTTAAATAGAAGTAATTTGCAAATCTGTTTAACTTTCTGGCACCAGTTAATAAAAAAAAAAATATATATATATATGTTTCCCACCGGAGTACCCCTTTAATGCAACATATGGGTGGTGAATGGGACTTAACCTATCAGTGCAAACTCAGGACATATTATGGATTTTCTAACCCTCAACCCTTCCTAAGTCAATTGTGTTACATATGTGTTCTGGTGGATTCCACAGATCTACGCATTTCACTCTCCTGTGCAGTAACAGGACTGAACTGAGGCGGATTCCCACAAGTAAACAGTAATACAGTCATAGGATGACAAGCCCTGGTCCAGTGACCTACACCGACAGCCTGGGGGAAAACAACATAACATGTAGAAGCCACAGGCTGTATCAGGGCATGCTGGGAGTTGTAGTTCGTAACTAATGGCAACTTCTGAATTTGATTTAAAAAAAAAAGGGATCAAAAAGTCCCATCAAAACAAAAATGAAAAGGGAAAAGGTTACAAAAAGGCAGCGCTCATGATGATAAAAGATAGGTAGTATTGTCACCGTGTACATGGAGGGCCACTGGCAGAAGTTAAGTGTCGCCCCACGACACCTCGAGCCAGTTAGGCGTAATTATTATCCCCTTCCTCTCGTCAGAGATCCCTTAATTTTGGGAGGGCGCCGTTCCAGATCCCCAGACAGTATATAGCTCCATCCAGACTCAAATATAAGTAAAAAAACATAATAACAAAGAACTTGTCCTCAGATGGAGGGACCAAAGCATAATATATTGGTACCCCCCTCCATGTCTGCTTGTGGTGAGAGTGTTGGAAGGGCAGATGTTATTAACCCTTAGAGCAGATGGCATTTACCCTTTGTGTTTGTGACGCCAGGGCAGGGTTATCCATTACACCACCCGAGGTATGGCTGATGATTCCTGGGCCAGGCGCGGGGTAAATAATCATTCCGAGGCAAGGTTACAGTGAACTTTAGGGATCTTGTTGGCTTGCTGGGACTTGTACTGACTTGTGCAACCCACGCTGAATTTAATACATGACAGACTTGACAATCTTGACTAACTTGACTAGACTTGTCCCCTGTATTTACCGCCAGGCTTTGACTTTCATATGTAAGGGTTAACTGGTAGTAGCTGCGTGACTAGGCCTTGGCCTCCCTCGGGACACCAGACACTCTCACGTCTTCACTTGGCTCTACCACAGCAGAACTGAACTCTCAACTCCACTGAACTGACTCCTCCCAGCTATTTATGGGAGAAATTTAGAGATGTCCCATTGGTCACCAACAAGTCACCTGTTCACCTTGCACCTTCCCTGGTAACATAGGCCTTGGCAACACGCCCCCTCCCATAGACTTGCATTGAGGGGGCAGGGCTATGAAGTCACGAGCTCCCGACACCGGCTCCAGCGGTCGGAACAGTTTGTTCCAAATGCTGAGCAGCGGAGTACCCCTTAAAAGTTTATCTTACTATATCCCTCCGCCTGAGGGCAAGCTCTTTATTTTTATGTTTTGAACTTTAATCAAAACAAAAATGGTCCTGTAAAAAACTACAGATCGGGGCATAAAAAATGATCCCTCATACGAGCCCATATAAGGAGAAATAAAGTTATAGGGGTCAGGATCCCCCACATATGTGTATCCTGTAAGGTTTCTGGACCCTAAGGCAGTGACTCCCCCATTCCCTATTATACTGCAGAGTAATAGTACTGGATATGATCCATAGATCTGCAGCATGTGTCCTTAAATAGTCACTAATGAGTGGGGTGCAGACATCACACCCCAGCTGTGATCTTTCCGTTCACTGTATAGTGGCCGTGCAGGGTTACTGCAGCTCAGTTCTCATTAAAGTGCTTCCGACCCAGTTCACAGCATATATCTGTCCGCAGCACCCCTGAAGATCAGGGTTGAAGACCTATCCTGAGGTTCAGCCACCAACCCTTTATTGCCTGACTAAAATCCTTTAAAGAGAACCTCTCATGATCTTGTTATATTTTATAATCCTCCCCGGTCACTACCCCCATCATGATAAACCACCCCTGGCCTTTATTTTTATTATTTTTTAGTTTTCTCCATTGATATTTCTCTGTATTTTCTGTTTCAATAGTTTTTAATGAAAAGTGTTTTCAGAGTTAAACAAACAAACTATCAATGTACAATATAACATACAAACAAGATGACATTAAAATGGCTTGAGGAGCAATGGATATACAATGGCTGCACAGTGATGCATGAAAACAATAGTAAAAGGCATAGTGGGTTAGTAATTTGTCATATAGCCAGTATGCATCATAAACTACGCTCCATAACGTTGCTTTTACCACTTTCATATAATGTCAGACAGAAAAGACAACTTTCAAGGGGCGTTCCCCAGCAGGCGTGACATCATCTGAAGCCATACAGGGGAGAACTTCCTCCCTCACTCTGCTACACACAGCCCAGAGCAGTTCAGTGTGAGATGAGCTATTATTGGCTAAGGCTGCACACACCCTCTCAGCATTTCCTGATTTTGGATTTTTGCCAGACCAGCAGGAGTCCAAAGTCTGTGCAAGAGATGGGGGGAATGTGCTCTGGACAAGTAGGGAGACAACTAGTGGCAGCTTTTTTAATCACAAATAAAAAACATAGAAAACTTTTTTTTTAAACAAAGTATATTAGAAAGTGCAATAGACGACAGTGCCCATTTAATAGGAACAATCTCTACTACATGGTCCCTTCTCTTCAGATATCACAGCACTCAAACATGTGATCTAGTTTACGCTTTTTCCTTACACAGCTATTCAATAAAATCGATAATAATTGATAAGGAAATTCGTTTACAGTGATTTTCATTATCGATTGGTTGGTCTGGCTGCCCGCACTATAATTGCTGACCCCTTAATCACCCATGATATTTATTTTCATTACATTAAAGGGAACCTGTCATCAGATTTTACCATATATAACACGAGGCAATTTGTTATATTTGGTAAAATTTAAAAAAAATGCCTGGGAGACATTCTTGCCAGCAGCGATTGTAAAGATATGATTTTTGAAAGGTGTCCCTGCCTGCCTGTAAGTAGTCCTCTGGGCAAGAGCCATCCTCTGCTAGTCCCCGCTGTAATCATACCCCCCTGCCCACATCACCACTCTGATCCCTATGGACGGAGAAAAGTGATGGACACGGGCCGTTCTTGTGCTGTCAATCACGCTGAGGGGGCATGATTATAGCCCAAGCAGGTGAGACTAGGGGCACCTTTCAAACTTCATATCTTAACTATTGCTGCCAGCATAAATGTCTCCAGGGATTGGTAAGGAAGAAGATTTAACCATATCTAATGCATTGCCACATGTTATACATAGCAAAATCTGAGAACAGGTTCCCTTAAGGTGGTACTCCGCCCCTAGACATCTTTTCTCCTATACTTTGGATAGGAGAGTAGATGTCTGATTGCGGGGGTCTTGCCCCTGGGACCCCGCGATCTCGGCTGCGGCGCCCCAGATGTCCGATGCACGGAGCGAAGTTTGCTCAATGCCGGATGACTGGCGATGCCGGGAGCGGAGGCTCGTGACATCACAGTCAAGTCCCCTCAATGCAAGTCAATGGGAGTGGGCGTGATGGCAGTCACACCACCTCCCATAGACTTGCATTCAGGGGCGTGGCCGTGACGTCACGAGCAGGGAGATTGCGGCGGGCCCCAGGAGTGGGACCTCGCAATCAGACATCTTATCCCCTATTATTTGGATAGGGGATAAGATGTCTAGGGGCAGAGTACCCCTTTAAGGGAGTATAGAGAGGATTTGGGACTGCTGTTGGCCATTAACCATTTAGATGCTGTTGTCAAAGTTCACACAGGCATCTAAATGGTCGTTACATGTGCTATTGTGGGGCAGCGCTCCGGAAATATATATATAGATATATATATAGCCAAATAAAGCAGGACAACACTGGTGATTGCATTACAGATTAAGAGTACATAGAGCAGTGATCCCCAACAAGAGTGCCCCCAGCTGTTGCAAAACTACAACTCCCAGCATGCATGATTCTACAAGAGTCCAAATCGTCATATGAACATGTGATGAGGCGCAGTAACGCAGGCCACAGTGTGAAGCCCATACAGTCACTTCAGATCAGTGTTTCCCAACCAGGGTGCCTCCAGCTGTTGCAAAAACTACCACTCCCAGCATGCCCGGACAGCCGAAGGCTGTCCGGGTATGCTGGGAGTTGTAGTTTTGCAAAGCACGCTAGACCATTAAAGGAGCCAGAATGCACAGTGAGAAGTCAAAGCATGAATTGTATTATACTGCGTTACTATGTAAACAAAGACAGAAAAAACGAACAAACTAACTACAACTAACAAGTGCAGCAAACGGATCCAGAGCTTGGATACAGTGTAACTAGGAGACGGCTGAGCCTTAGGTGGACTTGTGCTTTATGGGGACATTTATCTATGTTTTTGCTCAATTTAGCTGTGTTCTGAGTGGTTGCACCTAACTTAATTGTTTTTGCGCTATATTTTTGCAGTTTGCTCTCGCTTCATCATTTTTGTATTTTCTGCACTAGGAGGGGGCGTGGCTGAGTGTGAGCAAATAGATTTGTTGCTTTTAACAATTTAAAAAATGATTATACTACGTTCCCTAGGTAGCCTCAGATGTGGGGAGTTCATTAAAGGGGCACCCCGGTGGGAAAACCAAATGTCTTCAAATCAATTGGTACCAGAAAGTTCTACAGATTTGTAAATGACTCCTATTTAAAAATCGTAATCCTTCCAGTACTTATCAGCTGCTGTATGCTCCACAGGAAGTTGTGTAGTTCTTTCCAGTTTGACCACAGTGCTCTCTGCTGACACCTCTGTCCGTGTCAGGAACAGTTCAGAGAAAGGAGGAAATCCCCATAGAAAACCTCTCTTGCTCTGGGTAGTTCCTGACATGGACAGAGGTGGCGGCAGAGAGCACTGTGATCAGACTGGAAAGAACTTCACAACTTCCTGTGGAGCATACAGCAGTTTATAAGTACCGGAAGGATTAAGATTTTTATATAGAAGTAATTTACAAATCTGTATAACTTTCTGGCCCCAGTTGTTTTTAAAACATTTTTCCCGATCGGAGTACCCCTTTAACACCCGTCCCTTCCCCCACTGCGCATCCTTTTAAAAATACCTGCAATTTATTATGTTGCATGCACATTAGAAACATTTTTAAATTTTCATATAAATAATACCTCCCCCCCCCCTCTATGTACTGCAATTAAAAACACAACAAGAATGCAAGGACTTACCACTGCTGCACTTCCTTCTCTGTAACTGCAAGACACAAGACAATCAGGTTAGAGATTAGAATGCAAGCTCTTCTGTCATACACCCCCCCATCCCCCTATGGTTACACCACATCAGACCGCACACGGCGCACACGTCAGCTCTATTTTGGGATTAATCATTAACACCCCATGAATTTTTTATCAATGAATCACTCGGCTTTCTGGAAACATTTTACAGACACATTGATCATCTAAATCCAAACTCCAGTCAAGAAAAAGGGAAACTCCGCGTCCGGGCAGCAAAAACAGAGTCTGCAACATATTTCACTTTATTATGACTCAAAGCAGCGATAAAATCGCCATCTATCTCACGCTCGGCCGGGCACAACTCCGAGACTTTACTCATTTACTTCTGGCTTTTTGCACTCTCTGTGGTCTCCAGCTGCTGCAAAACTACAATTCCCAGCAAGCCCTGTCAGCCTTAAAGGGGTACTCCAGTGGAAAACATTTATTTATTCATTTTTTAAATAAACTGGTGGCAAAAAGTTAAACAGATTTGTAAATGACTTCTATTAATAAAATCTTTATCCTTCCAGTACTTTTTAGCAGCTGTATGCTACACAGGAAATTCTTTTCTTTTTGAATTTCTTTTTTGTCTTGTCCACAGTGCTCTCTGCTGACACCTCTGACCGTATCAGGAACTGTCCAGAGCAGAAGAAAATCCCCATAGCAAACCTATGCTGCTCTGGACAGTTCCTGATACGGACAGAGGTGTCAGCAGAGAGCACTGTGGACAAGACAAAAAAGAAATTCAAAAAGAAAAGAATTTCCTCTGTAGCATACAGCTGCTTATAAGTACTGGAAGGATAAAGATTTTTTAATAGAAGTAATTTACAAATCTGTTCAACTTTCTGCCACCAGTTCATTTAAAAAAAAATTATAAGTTTTCCACCGGAGTACCACTTTAAGCTGCAAATACGGCATCTGGAGCAGCGTTCCCCAATCTATGGCTATGCTGGGAGTAGTAGTTTTGTGATGTTTTGGGGACCACCGGTGACAGACCACTGCTCTATTACAATGCAAAGACCTCATGATGATGGGAGTAGTAGTTTTGTGATGTTTTGGGGACCACCGGTGACAGACCACTGCTCTATTACAATGCAAAGACCTCATGATGATGGGAGTAGTAGTTTTGTGATGTTTTGGGGACCACCGGTGACAGACCACTGCTCTATTACAATGCAAAGACCTCATGATGATGGGAGTAGTAGTTTTCCACCAACTGGAGAAACACAGATTGGAGACCACTGCTTTGTTAGAATTAAAAGGCCTCAAGATGTTGGGGGGCAGTAATTATTCAACAGCTGGAGGACCACAGGTTACAGGCCACTACTGCATTTCAATGCAAAGCCCTCACAATGATGGGAGTTGTCATTCTGCAACAGCTGGGAGGATCAAAGGTTAAAGATTACGACTTTATTTTAATGCAAAGACTTATTGATACAGGTAGGAGTGGGGGCCATGTTGCTCAATAAGCCTTTGGCTGTCCGACCATGTTGGGAGTTGTAGTTTAGCAACAGCTGGAGGCTCTCAGGTTGGAAAACACCGTATTAGGGTCATTGTGATCCTAATATATTGGAAAACTACAATTTCCAGCATGCTTGGACAGCCTTTGGCTGTCCGGGCATGCTGGGAGTTGTAGTTTTGCAACAGCCGGACACAAACAGGTTGAAAAACACTGATTATAGCACCAGGAGTGCCTCCAGCTGTAGCCTTTGGCTGTCCGGGCATGCTTGGAGTTGTAGTTTGGCAACAGCTGGAGGCACCCTGGTAGGAAAACACTAATCTAAACAGAGCGGTTACATATAGCTGTCCAGTCCCCATATTGTCTCCTGACCCAGACGGAGATTAGCCTGGTCTGAACTACAGATCTCACACAAGTCGCCTTCTTTGATCTCCGTCATCTGGGGGATTTACGGGAAGCGCAAATTCTTCATATCAAAAGGGCCGTCGTCATTCAGGGTTCCCTTGATTTCACTGAACATCAATTCTCATTCAGCACAGGCTCCATATGTCCT
Organism: Hyla sarda; assembly: GCF_029499605.1. Lineage (NCBI taxonomy): Eukaryota > Metazoa > Chordata > Amphibia > Anura > Hylidae > Hyla > Hyla sarda. The sequence goes on from NC_079197.1 coordinate 2,945,041, forward strand.
TGTCAGGGCGGCGATCTCCCTGATCACTGCGCGTCATTCACCCAGGTCTATCGCATAAAGTCAGACAGGATAAAACTAGACCAGACAGGCCGAAACTGCGCCAAATGTATCATCTCACCGCCGCAGATACTTAATGTGCAGGATCACTAACACCTAATTCCATGGATCCGTATCTGATCGCAGCTCGTGGTCACATGACAATCTGATCGCTGCTCATAGTCACATGACAATCTGATCGCTGCTCATAGTCACATGACAATCTGATCGCTGCTCATAGTCACATGACAATCTGATCGCTGCTCATAGTCACATGACAATCTGATCGCTGCTCGTGGTCACATGACAATCTGATCGCTGCTTATAGTCACATGACAATCTGATCGCTGCTCATAGTCACATGACAATCTGATCGCTGCTCATAGTCACATGACAATCTGATCGCTGCTCATAGTCACATGACAATCTGATCGCTGCTCATAGTCACATGACAATCTGATCGCTGCTCATAGTCACATGACAATCTGATCGCTGCTCGTGGTCACATGACAATCTGATCGCTGCTCATAGTCACATGACAATCTGATCGCTGCTCATAGTCACATGACAATCTGATCGCTGCTCATAGTCACATGACAATCTGATCGCTGCTTATAGTCACATGACAATCTGATCGCTGCTCAGTCACATGACAGTCTGATCGCTGCTCAGTCACATGACAGTCTGATCGCTGCTCAGTCACATGACAGTCTGATCGCTGCTCATAGTCACATGACAATCTGATCGCTGCTCATAGTCACATGACAATCTGATCGCTGCTCATAGTCACATGACAATCTGATCGCTGCTCATAGTCACATGACAGTCTGATCGCTGCTCATAGTCACATGACAATCTGATCGCTGCTCATAGTCACATGACAATCTGATCGCTGCTCATAGTCACATGACAATCTGATTGGCTCGCGCCTCCTATTGAAACAAATAGATAATGTTTATCACAGAATTATCCCCACGTACATTGCAGAACAGTGGTCTCCAGGGCAGAACAGTGGTCTCCAGGGCAGAACAGTGGTCTCCAGGGCAGAACAGTGGTCTCCAGGGCAGAACAGTGGTCTCCAGGGCAGAACAGTGGTCTCCAGGGCAGAACAGTGGTCTCCAGGGCAGAACAGTGGTCTCCAAACTGTGGACCTCCAGTTGTTGCAAAACTACAACTCCCATCATGTCCGGACAAGCGTTGGCTGTCCGGGCATGATGGAAGTGGTAGCTTTGCAACATCTGGAGGTCCACAGTTTGGAGACCACTGATTTATAGAGACCCCAATGGCAAGATTGCCCTATGCCCCTTTAGTCTAGTCATTAGTAGAGACCCTGCACCCAGGCACACCACATCATGTCTTGGAGGGGTACTCTAACTTTCAGAATCCTTTCACTTCATGCATTTACCTTCGGGCAGCAAAAACTAACATGAGAGCGGAATGACATGATATCATTACTCTGACCACATGAGGTGGGGAGAGGCCATGATGGACAGATGGAGACTGAATGGTCAGCTAACCCCCCCCCCCCCCAAACTCCAGCCCAACAGATGTGGACAAAGACCCTCAGGACGCAGTAAAGGAATGTAAGGCTGTACGGACACCGATCCCCAACAGACAGATGCGTCTTCATTCCTACCATGCTGACACCACAAGGACACGGAAGGACGTGGCTGCCCATGAGTGAAGTGAAGGCTGAGGGACGGAGGAGCAGCACAGAGTATTTCAGCAGAGGAGTGTACTGATCTTGTGGGAGATGACAGAGTTCATAGTGAAAGCATTAGGGCCACCAGCAGTGCAGAGTATTTCAGCAGGGGAGTGTGCTGACCTAGAGAGAGCGGGCCGAATAAGTTTTATATTTTAAAGGGGTACTCTGGGGGGAATTTTTTTTTTTAAATCAACAGGTGACAGAAAGTTACACTGATTTGTAAATTACTTCTATGTAAAAATCACAATCCTTCCAGTACTTATCAGCTGTTGTACGCTCCACAGGAAGTTGTGCAGTTCTTTCCAGTCTGACCACAGTGCTCTCTGCTGCCACCTCTGTCCGTGTCAGGAACTGTCTTTGGCAGGAGAGGTTTACTATGAGGATTTGCTCCTCTCTGGACAGTTCCTGACAGAGGTGGCAGCAGAGAGCACTGTGGTCAGACTGGAAAGAACTACACAACTTACTCTACAGCATACAGCAGCTGATAAGTACTGGAAGGATTGAGATTTTTATATAGAAGTAATTTTTTTTACTAGAAGTAATTTACATATATATGTTATTTATGATATATATATAAGTTTTTTCCTGGATAACCCCTTTAAGGTGGAGGATTATCAGTAACACAGAGTATTTCAGCAGAGGAGTGTGCTGATCCTTTGGGGATTGCAGCATGAACCTGTGGCTGCTGTATGATGTCTCCAGTGGAGAATAAGACGAGACCCCCCTCCGTCCGGCGCTGTGATGGGAATTAATCTTATTCAGCTAAGAAGCTGCAGAGAGAAGCTTATGGTACTACAGCCCCCATCATATGTGATACAGTCTCAGAGAAGCTTATAGTACTACAGCCCCCATCATATGTGATACAGTCTCAGAGAAGCTTATGGTACTACAGCCCCCATCATATGTGATACAGTCTCAGAGAAGCTTATGGTACTACAGCCCCCATCATATGTGATACAGTCTCAGAGAAGCTTATGGTACTACAGCCCCCATCATATGTGATACAGTCTCAGAGAAGCTTATGGTACTACAGCCCCCATCATATGTGATACAGTCTCAGAGAAGCTTATGGTACTACAGCCCCCATCATATGTGATACAGTCTCAGAGAAGCTTATGGTACTACAGCTCCCATCATAGGTGATACAGTCACAGACGCTTATGCTACTACAGCCCCCATCATATGTGATACAGTCACAGACGCTTATGGTACTACAGCCCCCATCATATGTGATACAGTCTCAGAGAAGCTTATGGTACTACAGCTCCCATCATAGGTGATACAGTCTCAGAGAAGCTTATGGTACTACAGCCCCCATCATATGTAATACAGTCTCAGAGAAGCTTATGGTACTACAGCTCCCATCATATGTGATACAGTCTCAGAGAAGCTTATAGTACTACAGCCCCCATCATATGTGATACAGTCTCAGAGAAGCTTATGGTACTACAGCCCCCATCATATGTGATACAGTCTCAGAGAAGCTTATGGTACTACAGCCCCCATCATATGTGATACAGTCTCAGAGAAGCTTATGGTACTACAGCTCCCATCATAGGTGATACAGTCTCAGAGAAGCTTATGGTACTACAGCCCCCATCATATGTGATACAGTCTCAGAGAAGCTTATGGTACTACAGCCCCCATCATATGTGATACAGTCTCAGAGAAGCTTATGGTACTACAGCCCCCATCATAGGTGATACAGTCTCAGAGAAGCTTATGGTGCTACAGCCCCCATCATATGTGATACAGTCTCAGAGAAGCTTATGGTACTACAGCCCCCATCATATGTGATACAGTCTCAGAGAAGCTTATGGTACTACAGCTCCCATCATATGTGATACAGTCTCAGAGAAGCTTATGGTACTACAGCCCCCATCATATGTGATACAGTCTCAGAGAAGCTTATGGTACTACAGCCCCCATCATAGGTGATAGTCTCAGAGAAGCTTATGATACTACAGCCCCCATCATATGTGATACAGTCTCAGAGAAGCTTATGGTACTACAGCTCCCATCATATGTGATACAGTCACAGACGCTTATGGTACTACAGCTCCCATCATATGTGATACAGTCACAGACGCTTATGGTACTACAGCCCCCATCATATGTGATACAGTCTCAGAGAAGCTTATGGTACTACAGCCCCCATCATATGTGATACAGTCTCAGAGAAGCTTATGGTACTACAGCCCCCATCATATGTGATACAGTCTCAGAGAAGCTTATGGTACTACAGCCCCCATCATATGTGATACAGTCTCAGAGAAGCTTATGGTACTACAGCCCCCATCATATGTGATACAGTCTCAGAGAAGCTTATGGTACTACAGCTCCCATCATATGTGATACAGTCACAGACGCTTATGGTACTACAGCCCCCATCATATGTGATACAGTCTCAGAGAAGCTTATGGTACTACAGCCCCCATCATATGTGATACAGTCTCAGAGAAGCTTATGGTACTACAGCCCCCATCATATGGTGCAATCTCGACATCCCAGAAAAGCAACCACTGAATATAAAGTGCCCACCGCTAGATATACAAATGTAGCAAGATCATTTTATTCCATATATACGACATATACACAAATGTTCACAGAGGACAATTAAAAAACATTTAAAACTGCTGACTGAGAGCCACAACACGAGCAGCGCCATGAACCCCGAGGCATGACCCCGTCCTTCTATATGGCATTAGATCAGTGGTCTCCAACCTGCGGACCTCCAGATGTTGCAAAACTACAACTCCCAGCATGCCCGGACAGCCAACGGCTGTCCGGGCATGCTGGGAGTTGTAGTTTTGCAACATCTAGAGGTCCGCAGGTTGAAGACCACTGTGTTAGATCATCACCAATGCTTCCAATGCGGTGCTATAATGACGCTAAACAGTATATATGATAAAGATCACTGACGCTGTTCAAGTTGCTAATATGTAAAAAACAATGTATGGAAATGGCAGATATATTCAAGACTGTGTGTAAATAAGATTATTATTAAGAATACAATGGTCTAGCGAAGAATTAAAAATAACCATGGTCATCCCATAATATAAAGCACAGCAAACCAAACAGGGAGCCAGTGATACAGATGATGGAGCAGGAACGGGGCCACAGGAGCCCCACGCGTTCCGACTTCCTCAGGGGAGTTGTATGGTGCAATCTCTGTCGCTGTCCTATGTTTAGTGACTGTATCTTACCGGAGAATCCTTGGCCATGCTGCCCCGGAGACTCACACTGACCCCTGAGGATTCCTGGCAGGCCATGCATTGTACCCCTCGGGATTTGGCTGAGCCCCCCCCCCACCTCTCCTGGAGGCGACATTAATGAGACGTGAGCTATTACAGCGCCGCAGGTAGAGGCCACAGATAGAAATGGAGAAAACCTGAGGGGACCAGGAGAACGCTGCCTAAACGCCATACAGCAATGAATCCTGAGCGCCATACAGCAATGAATCCTGAGCGCTGCAGGAGGGGGGGCAGGTAATACTGACATTACCTGGAATCTCCAGAGACTCTGAATTCATTACATTCCCCATTAATCTACGGGTTCAGGGAAGTTCACAGTCTATTCCTCTGTGACCGTCTACAGAAGCGAAATGACATCAAAACATGGAGAGGAAAGGAAGGAGAGCACAGTGGAAAGTGTAGTGTAGAGCTAGATGGAGACCGGCACACTGTACCAGTGACCGGAGGATGGTGGGGGCTGAAGGGGGCAAATACCCAGGGTTACTGAATGCTATGAAGAATCCATAACTGGGTCTGGATGATTCCTAGCATGTACCTGAGAAACCAGGCACAGTACAGTACTGTAAGGCACTGTGATTTTTTTTGGCACTTTATGGCAGTACTTCTCCAGTATTGTATACCGGGCACTGCAGGTCACTGTTATATGGATACTAGTGTGTGAGGCCGTGAGGAACCTGAACATCTAAAGAGAGTTTTACAGCCTCATAAGTTACATTGTAACACATCTGATGGCAGTAGTGTTGAGCGGCTGGTAGTAAGCCACATGTATAGACACAGAAGTCTTCGATATGGTTCAGTGTCTCTGACTGCTAATTGCTGCTATTTGCCTGGCCCTATGGAGCTAATCTGCCACAGATTTTATTCTTGGATGCTGTATGGCTCTGCTACTATATGGGCCCTATATGATGATATAAGTGAGATAATGTATGGTTCTGTCATATGGACCCTACACGGTGATCCTAGTAAGATATTGTATAGCTTGATTTTTTTGGCCCTACACAGTGATATTAGTGAGGTACTGTATAGCTCTGTTACATGAGCCCTATATAGTGATATTAGTAAGGTACTGCATAGCAGCTCTGTTACATGAGCCCTATATAGTGATGTTAGTAAGGTACTGTATAGCTCTGTTACATGAGCCCTATATAGTGATATTAGTAAGGTACTGTATAGCTCTGTTACATGAGCCCTATATAGTGATATTAGTAAGGTACTGCATAGCAGCTCTGTTACATGAGCCCTATATAGTGATATTAGTAAGGTACTGTATAGCTCTGTTACATGAGCCCTATATAGTGATGTTAGTAAGGTAGTGTATAGCTCTGTTACATGAGCCCTATATAGTGATATTAGTAAGGTACTGTATAGCTCTGTTACATGAGCCCTATATAGTGATGTTAGTAAGGTAGTGTATAGCTCTGTTACATGAGCCCTATATAGTGATGTTAGTAAGGTACTGTATAGCTCTGTTACATGAGCCCTATATAGTGATATTAGTAAGGTACTGTATAGCTCTGTTACATGAGCCCTATATAGTGATATTAGTAAGGTACTGTATAGCTCTGTTACATGAGCCCTATATAGTGATATTAGTAAGGTACTGTATAGCTCTGTTACATGAGCCCTATATAGTGATGTTAGTAAGGTACTGTATAGCTCTGTTACATGGACCCTATATAGTGATATTAGTAAGGTACTGTATAGCTCTGTTACATGAGCCCTATATAGTGATATTAGTGAGAAGTGAGGTACTGTATAGCTCTGTTACATGAGCCCTATATAGTGATGTTAGTAAGGTACTGTATAGCTGTTACATGAGCCCTATATAGTGATGTTAGTAAGGTACTGTATAGCTCTGTTACATGAGCCCTATATAGTGATATTAGTAAGGTACTGTATAGCTGTTACATGAGCCCTATATAGTGATATTAGTAAGGTACTGTATAGCTCTGTTACATGAGCCCTATATAGTGATATTAGTGAGATCCTTTATTGCTCTGTTATATGGGCCCTATATAGTGATATTAGTAAGGTACTGTATAGCTGTTACATGGGCCCTATATAGTGATATTAGTAAGGTACTGTATAGCTCTGTTACATGAGTCCTATATAGTGATATTAGTGAGGTAGTGTATAGCTCTGTTACATGAGTCCTATATAGTGATATTAGTAAGGTACTGTATAGCTCTGTTACATGAGCCCTATATAGTGATATTAGTAAGGTACTGTATAGCTCTGTTACATGAGCCCTATATAGTGATATTAGTGAGATCCTTTATTGCTCTGTTACATGAGCCCTATATAGTGATATTAGTAAGGTACTGTATAGCTCTGTTACATGAGTCCTATATAGTGATATTAGTAAGGTACTGTATAGCTCTGCTACATGAGCCCTATATAGTGATATTAGTGAGATCCTGTATTGCTCTGTTACAGGAGTCCTATATAGTGATATTAGTGAGGTCCTTTATTGCTCTGTTATATGGGCCCTATATAGTGATATTAGTAAGGAACTGTATAGCTCTGTTACATGGGCCCTATATAGGGATATTAGTAAGGTAGTGTATAGCTCTGTTACATGAGCCCTATATAGTGATATTAGTAAGGTACTGTATAGCGCTGTTACATGAGTCCAATATAGTGATATTAGTGAGATCCTGTATTGCTCTGTTACATGAGTCCTATATAGTGATATTAGTGAGATCCTTTATTGCTCTGTTATATGGGCCCTATATAGTGATATTAGTGAGATCCTGTATAGCTCTGTTATATGGACCCTATATAGTGATATTAGTAAGGTACTGTATAGCGCTGTTATATGGACCCTATATAATGATTTTAGTAAGATACTGTATAGCTCTGTTACATGGGTCCTATATAGTGATATTAGTGAGATCCTCTATTGCTCTGTTATATGGACCCTATATAGTGATATTAGTGAGGTACTGTATAGCTCTGTTACATGAGCCCTATATAGTGATATTAGTGAGGTCCTCTATTGCTGTTATATGGGCCCTATATGGTGATATTAGTGAGGTACTGTATAGCGCTGTTATATGGGCCCTATATGGTGAGATTAGTGATTTACTGTATGGTTTCTGTGACCCAAGCCGCATCCAGTCAGTCACATCTCCATGGATCAGAACATGACAGGAGCCATCTGGTCAGCGCAGACAGGTATCGGGGTGATGGGACCGGCCTCAGTTCTAGGTCACCTATCAATAGGGTTATGGTATAAGAGGGGATTATATGATTTATCTCAGGACTGCAAACCTGTCACACAGCAAAGAGACGGGACAGCCGGGAGCTATTTCCATCATTACGGTAGAGGCGGCTTCAAATGAGAAAATAAGCGGGTAGAAAGGTGCGGATGATGGGTGATGGAGCCCGAGCCGCGGGGAGGGGGCCCCAGGGGACATGAGAAGCAATTTCACAGAAGCAATTTACAAGAAACCGTTCTAATTCCCAATAGTGTCAGGGACAACAGCGAAGAGATTACTGCGAGCACTTCAATCTGCACCAGAAGAAGCTGCCAGAAGAATTCACTATAAAGGGCCCGAGCCCCCATCCCTCTGCACCCCCAGCCTGTCATATCATCAGCAGCTGCTGGAGAATCTGCCCCTACTTCTGTAATTCTTATCATTCCACCCTCCACATGATCAGCACACCCCTGTGACCTCCACATGATCAGCACACTCCTCTCCTGAAATACTCTGTACTGCTGTGGACCCGGCCCCTCCACTATATAACTCTCACCCTGTGACCTCCACATGATCAGCACACTTCTCTCCTGAAATACTCTGTACTGCTGTGAACCCTGCTCCTCCACTATATAACTCTCACCCTGTGACCTCCACATGATCAGCACACTCCTCTACTGAAATAGTCTGTACTGCTGTGGACCCTGCTCCTCCACTATATAACTCTCATCCTGTGACCTCCACATGATCAGCACACTCCTCTACTGAAATAGTCTGTGCTTTTGGGGACCCTGCGCCTTCACTTATGCATCTTTCCTTCCCTACCAAGAGTGAATGTTACATCAGAGACATTATGCCCAAACACCAAAATGGCCCAGAAAAGGAAAATCTACAAAGAATTTCTGGTTCACAGTGAATAATATAAGATGAGAGCAGGTGAGAGACGCTGAGAATGGCGACCTATTAGAGGCTCTGAATTATGAAGGAGACGAGGAGGCAGTGCAGGCAAAGTGCACAGTCTGCTTTCATCTGCTGTGAAGTGGGACTGAAGAACGCGAGAGGAGGCGATAATGAGGTGGAAAACGCCGCCACAAAGATGTAATGTTTTAGGACACGGTGTCTGGGCAAGCGACTCTGACATGGCGTCAGGGCAGGCAACTGTGACATGGGGTCAGGGGGAGCAAGCAATGGGACCTGACCCAGTGAAACGGTGTTAAACTGTGATAGACATTGTCCACAATGCACCAAAAACTGGATCTAAATACATTGGGCCTAAGGCCCAGCTCAAATGATCTCGTCCTAAGGCCCAGCTCCCATTATCTCGTCCTAAGGCACAGCTCCCATTATCTCGTCCTAAGGCACAGCTCCCATTATCTCGTCCTAAGGCACAGCTCCCATTATCTCGTCCTAAGGCACAGCTCCCATTATCTCGTCCTAAGGCACAGCTCCCATTATCTCGTCCTAAGGCACAGCTCCCATTATCTCGGGCTAAGGCCCAGGTCCCATTACCTCGTCCCAAGGCCCAGGTCCCATTACCTCGTCCCAAGGCCCAGGTCCCATTACCTCGTCCCAAGGCCCAGGTCCCATTATCTCGTCCCAAGGCCCAGGTCCCATTATCTCGTCCCAAGGCCCAGGTCCCATTATCTCGTCCCAAGGCCCAGGTCCCATTATCTCGTCCCAAGGCCCAGGTCCCATTATCTCGGGCAAAGACCCAGGTCCCATTATCTCGGGCTAAGGCCCAGGTCCCATTATCTCGGGCTAAGGCCCAGGTCCCATTATCTCGGGCTAAGGCCCAGGTCCCATTACCTCGTCCTAAGGCCCAGCTCCCATTACCTCGTCCTAAGGCCCAGCTCCCATTACCTCGTCCTAAGGCCCAGCTCCCATTACCTCGTCCTAAGGCCCAGGTCCCATTATCTCGTCCTAAGGCCCAGGTCCCATTATCTCGGGCTAAGGCCAAGCTCCCATTATCTCGGGCTAAGGCCCATCTCCCATTATCTCGGGCTAAGGCCCAGCTCCCATTATCTCGGGCTAAGGCCCATCTCCCATTATCTCGGGCTAAGGCCCATCTCCCATTATCTCGGGCTAAGGCCCAGCTCCCATTATCTCGGGCTAAGGCCAAGCTCCCATTATCTCGGGCTAAGGCCCAGCTCCCATTACCGAAACCTAAGGCCAAGCTCCCATTATCTCGTCCTAAGGCCCAGCACCCATTACTGACACCTAAGGCCCAGGTCCCATTATCTCGGGCTAAGGCCCAGGTCCCATTATCTCGGGTGAAGGCCCAGCACCCATTACCGACACCTAAGGCCCAGCTCCCATTATCTCGGGCTAAGGCCAAGCTCCCATTATCTCGGGCTAAGGCCCAGCTCCCATTACCGAAACCTAAGGCCCAGGTCCCATTATCTCGTCCTAAGGCCCAGCACCCATTACTGACACCTAAGGCCCAGGTCCCATTATCTCGGGCTAAGGCCCAGGTCCCATTATCTCGGGTGAAGGCCCAGCACCCATTACCGACACCTAAGGCCCAGCTCCCATTAGACAAGATTATATATACTCAGAGTCAGGCCAAAAAGTATGTGCACCCCCCATTCTAATTCAGCCATAGCCATTGATTACTGCTGTAACATCCAGCTTACAGCTCTGCAATCTCCATAGACCAACAATTCCCCAGCCTGTGTTTCTCTAGCTGTTGTAAAACTACAACTCCCAGCATGCCTAGACGGCCATTGACTGCAAGGACAACATCAAGAGCGGTGCCCCTCAACATGTGACTCCAAAGCTGCTGCAGGATTAGACGAATGTCAGCAGAGGATGACATGCCAGGTTTACCATTCAGGAATCTGGAAAAGATGTGAAATAGAAGAGGACACCTCAAGAACTGTGCCTTTCCTTAGATGAGTGTTTCCCAAGCAGGATGCCTCCAGCTGTTGCAAAACTACAACTTCCAACATGCTGGGAGTTGTAGTTTTGTAACACACTTTTAGTTTTTTTTTTACTGCAGGCTTCTTCTCTTTTTCAAATCCATTCCCGGCTTCATATTCAATAGGGGCAATTATAAACCTGAAGGTGTGAACACAGCCTTAAGGATAATACAATAAATTACACTGTAGCATCTCCAGGCAGCTTTACTGATCAGGAGTCTGGAAAAGCTGGGTGACCAAATGAGAGAGGAGCTGTAAATGCAGCAGGATTATTGATGATCCAGCTTTGCGTTGTGTTTTTTTGGTCTCTCTGCACCCGGCACAGCTCGTCCTTCAGAGCCGAATGCTGCGCGCTGCTCAAGGACCCAGAATTACTGTAAATGCTCCTGATTCCTGGGAGACTCATCTCTCTCCATGACTGCAATCTGCATTGTTACTATACCAGGGTGAGCGCCGGGCAGATACCACATGATGCCACCTGCCAATCAATGCACTGCCCTGACCCCGAACCCCGACAGTAATACTACCCAGAGCGACTATCCCACAGTCCCTGCACCGCAGCATGGCTATATATATATATATATATATATATATATATATATATATATATACACACACACATACATATACACACACACATATATGCACACATACTAATACGTACTAATGTCTTATGTGGCAAAGGGGCTTTAGGACTCGTGTGCGACTGCTACATCCGCCCTCCCTATAGTTACACTATGTGGTCAGGGGGGCACATACTTATGATGCCCACCGACGCATTTCACACAGGTATATGGCTTCCAATGCCCAATACAGATATGTTGCAGAAATGTTTAAGACTGTTCGGTTTTGCATTTATAGCCCTATCCAGATAAACAGAACTATTGAAGTTTGTGCAGTAGCTCTGCCAAGTGTGAATAGACCCTTATGTGAGTCTTGTGAGTGCTATGGGATGGGGTAGACAACGTGTCAGGAGCGCACAGCAACATCCCACCCCATCTAGGCTTATTATTGTAAACCAGTTCATACCGGTCTAGCAGAAAAAATAACACTGCCAGAGCCAACCCTATTACCGCCAGAGCCAACCCTATTACCGCCAGAGCCAACTCTATTACCGCCAGAGCCAACCCTATTACCGCCAGAGCCAACCCTATTACCGCCAGAGCCAACCCTATTACCGCCAGAGCCAACCCTATTACCGCCAGAGTCAACCCTATTACCGCCAGAGTCAACCCTATTACCGCCAGAGTCAACCCTATTACCCTCAGAGCCAACCCTATTACCGCCAGAGCCAACCCTATTACCGCCAGAGCCAACCCTATTACCGCCAGAGCCAACCCTATTACCGCCAGAGCCAACCTTATTACCGCCAGAGTCAACCCTATTACCGCCAGAGCCAACCCTATTACCGCCAGAGCCAACCCTATTACCGCCAGAGCCAACTCTATTACCGCCAGAGCCAACCCTATTACCGCCAGAGCCAACCCTATTACCGCCAGAGCCAACCCTATTACCGCCAGAGCCAACCTTATTACCGCCAGAGTCAACCCTATTACCGCCAGTCAACCCTATTACCGCCAGAGTCAACCCTATTACCGCCAGAGTCAACCCTATTACCCTCAGAGCCAACCCTATTACCGCCAGAGCCAACCCTATTACCGCCAGAGCCAACCCTATTACCGCCAGAGCCAACCTTATTACCGCCAGAGTCAACCCTATTACCGCCAGAGCCAACCCTATTACCGCCAGTCAACCCTATTACCGCCAGAGTCAACCCTATTACCGCCAGAGTCAACCCTATTACCCTCAGAGCCAACCCTATTACCGCCAGAGCCAACCCTATTACCGCCAGAGCCTTTCCTAAAATCACCATAGCCTAACCTGACACTGCCATGGCCATAGCCTTCCCTAACATTGCCATAGCCAAACCTGACGTCACCATAGGCAGCCCAGATCCCGTCACAGCCAACCCCGACACTGCCACAGCAAACCATAACAATACCATAGGCAAACCTGGACTGAGAAATAAACAGGCCGTTATCCTCTACAATATGGCGGCCTATCCTATGGCTGTGTGACTGGGCCTCAGAATAGCTAAGGGTTAATGTGATGGAAGGTGGTAACAACTGCCCCCAATCTGACGGGCACTCATCATTCCCTAATACACTGCTCAAAAAAATAAAGGGAACACTGCGATAACATCCTAGATCTGAATGAATGAACTAATCGTATGAAATCCTTTCCTCTTTACATAGTTGAATTCGCTGACAACAAAATCACAAAAAAAATTATCAATGGAAATCATCAACCCATGGAGGTCTGGATATGGAGTCACCCTCAAAATCACAGTGGAAAACCCCACTACAGGCTGATCCAACTTTATGTAATGTCCTTAATACAAGTCCCAATGAGGCTCAGTAGTGTGTGTGGCCTCCACGTGCCCGTATGACCTCCCTACAACGCCTGGGCATGCTCCTGATGAGGTGGAGGATGGTCTCCTGAGGGATGTTCTCCCAGACCTGGACTAAAGCATCCGCCAACTCCTGGACAGTCTGTGGTGGATGGAGCGAGACGTCCCAGATGTGCTCAATCGGATTCAGGGGAACGGGCGGCCAGTCCATAGCATCAATGCCTTCCTCTTGTAGGAACTGCTGACACACTCCAGCCACATGAGGTCTAGCATTGTCTTGTATTAGGAGGAACCCAACCGCACCAGAATATGGTCTCACAAGGGGTCTGAGGATCTCACCTCGGTACCTAATGGCAGTCAGGCTACCTCTGGCAAGCACATGGAGGGCTGTGCGGCCCCCCAAAGAAATGCCACCCCACACCATTACTGACCCACTGCCAAACCGGTAATGCTGGAGGATGTTGCAGGCAGCAGAACGTTCTTCACGGCGTTTCCAGACTCTGTCACGTCTATCACATGTGCTCAGTGTGAACCTGCTTTCATCTGTGAAGAGCACAGGGCCCCAGTGGTGAATTTGCCAATCTTGGTGTTCTCTGGCAAATGCCAAACGTCCTGCACGGTGTTGGGCTGTAAGCACAACCCCCACCTGTGGACGTCGGGCCCTCATACAACCCTCATGGAGTCTGTTTCTGACCGTATGAGTGGACACATGCACATTTGTGTTCTGCTGGAGGTCATTTTGCAGGGCTCTGGCAGTGCTCCTCCTGCTACTCCTTCAAAAAGGCGGAGGTAGCGGTCCTGCTGCTGGGTTGTTGCCCTTCTACGGCCTCCTCCACGTCTCCTGATGTACTGGTCTTTCTCCTGGTAGCGCCTCCATGCTCTGGACACTACACTGACAGACACAGCAAACCTTCTTGCCACAGCTCGCATTGATGTGCCATCCTGGATGAGCTGCACTACCTGAGCCACTTGTGTGGGTTGTAGACTCCGCCTCATGCTACCACTAGAGTGAAAGCACCGCCAGCATTCAAAAGTGACCAAAACATCAGCCAGGAAGCATAGGAACTGAGAAGTGGTCTGTGGTCACCACCTGCAGAACCACTCCTTTATTGGGGGTGTCTTGCTAATTGCCTATAATTTCAACGTGTTGTCTGTTCCATGTGAAATTGATTGTCAACCAGTGTTCTTCCTGAGTGGACAGTGGGATCTCACACAAGTGTCAGTGACTTGGAGTTACATTGTGTTGGTTATGTGTTACCTTTATTATTTTTTGAGCAGTGTATAAATGATAGGGGGGGGGGGGGGGAGGAATCGCCTCTGCTGTAATGTGACAGATATCTTTAATTTAGATCAGTGTTTCCCAACCAGGGTGCCTCCAGCTGTTGCAAGACTAAAACTCTCAGCATGCCCAGACAGCCAACGGCTGTCTGGGCATGCTGAGAGTTTTAGTTTTGCAACAGCTGGAAGCACCCTGGTTGGGAAACACTGGTGTAGATGTTCACTTTCATCCTCCAACGTGTTAAACGCGCCGTTGCGTCTTAGGGAATAAAGACATCTGCCTGGATAGAGGAGCACCCATCGCAGCCCCCTGGGCCCACACACGCAGGAACACGCGTCTCCCATGAAAGGGGCATTGGCCTCTGCCGCAGCTTCACAACAGTGACAAACAGATGCGTATATCTCCGCTATTACCGATCCCTGCGCATTAACCCTGTGTGGGGCCTGAAGGTGTGGAGGGGGAAGCAATATTCTCTATCCGTAAATCGATGTTGTTTTTGGCTTTAGAGATGAGGCCGGAGCCCGCAGAATGGAACGCAAGACAATTTTCTGGGTCTGACGTTTTGCTGCCTGGGCGTTCACGCCTCGTCACCATGGAAACCCCCCCGATTTTTGGAGTCCGATTATCTCCAAGAAAACCCACAGATAGCCGCACACGCAGGTAATTCTGCCAACGCGACGGCCTGGGCATCCTCTACGCCTGACACCAACCTATAGCATCAGGAAAAGCGTTTCCATATAGAACAGGGGCCAGCGGGGCCCGGTGTATATGAGATCTGCTACTAACCTGTATCAACACATCCACAAATGTAACATTCAGCGCCATCTCTGGTGAAACGCGATAATTACGTTACCGGCTTTATCTAAGTTTATTGCTCATAACCTTTATGTGATAACAAACGAATGTAATCGGTTCAGAGATAACAAGAAATTACTTCTATACAGCACTAACCCTACAGCCCTGAGGTTTTATCAGTACTGGAGCGTTATAAGAGGAGCGGCTGATATCATCACATATGATGTAATATATAGAGGTTATATCAGTACTGGAGCGTTATAAGAGGAGCGGCTGATATCATCACATATGATGTAATATATAGAGGTTATATCAGTGCTGGAGCGTTATAAGAGGAGCGGATGATATCACATATGATGTAATATATAGAGATTATATCAGTACTGGAGCGTTATAAGAGGAGCGGCTGATATCACATATGATGTAATATATAGAGGTTATATCAGTACTGGAGCGTTATAAGAGGAGCGGCTGATATCACATATGATGTAATATATAGAGATTATATCAGTACTGGAGCGTTATAAGAGGAGCGGCTGATATCATCACATATGATGTAATATATAGAGGTTATATCAGTACTGGAGCGTTATAAGAGGAGCGGCTGATATCACATATGATGTAATATATAGAGATTATATCAGTACTGGAGCATTATAAGAGGAGCGGCTGATATCAGTCACATATGATGTAATATATAGAGATTATATCAGTACTGGAGCGTTATAAGAGGAGCGGCTGATATCACATATGATGTAATATATAGAGGTTATATCAGTACTGGAGCATTATAAGAGGAGTGGCTGATATCACATATGATGTAATATATAAAGGTTATATCAGTACTGGAGCATTATAAGAGGAGCGGATGATATCATCACATATGATGTAATATATAGAGATTATATCAGTACTGGAGCGTTATAAGAGGAGCGGCTGATATCACATATGATGTAATATATAGAGGTTATATCAGTACTGGAGCGTTATAAGAGGAGCGGCTGATATCACATATGATGTAATATATAGAGATTATATCAGTACTGGAGCGTTATAAGAGGAGCGGCTGATATCATCACATATGATGTAATATATAGAGGTTATATCAGTACTGGAGCGTTATAAGAGGAGCGGCTGATATCAGTCACATATGATGTAATATATAGAGATTATATCAGTACTGGAGCTTTATAAGAGGAGCGGCTGATATCATCACATATGATGTAATATATAGAGGTTATATCAGTACTGGAGCGTTATAAGAGGAGCGGTTGATATCAGTCACATATGATGTAATATATAGAGATTATATCAGTACTGGAGCGTTATAAGAGGAGCGGCTGATATCATCACATATGATGTAATATATAGAGATTATATCAGTACTGGAGCGTTATAAGAGGAGCGGCTGATATCAGTCACATATGATGTAATATATAGAGATTATATCAGTGCTGGAGTGTTATAAGAGGAGCGGCTGATATCATCACATATGATGTAATATATAGAGGTTATATCAGTACTGGAGCGTTATAAGAGGAGAGGCTGATATTAGTCACATATGATGTAATATATAGAGGTTATATCAGTACTGGAGCGTTATAAGAGGAGCGGCTGATATCATCACATATGATGTAATATATAGAGATTATATCAGTACTGGAGTGTTATAAGAGGAGCGGCTGGTATCATCACATATGATGTAATATATAGAGATTATATCAGTACTGGAGCGTTATAAGAGGAGCGGCTGATATCAGTCACATATGATGTAATATATAGAGGTTATATCAGTACTGGAGCGTTATAAGAGGAGCGGCTGATGTCAGTCACATATGATGTAATATATAGAGATTATATCAGTACTGGAGCGTTATAAGAGGAGCGGCTGATATCACATATGATGTAATATATAGAGGTTATATCAGTACTGGAGCGTTATAAGAGGAGCGGCTGATATCACATATGATGTAATATATAGAGATTATATCAGTACTGGAGCGTTATAAGAGGAGCGGCTGATATTGGTCACATATGATGTAATATATAGGGGTTATATCAGTACTGGAGCGTTATAAGAGGAGTGGCTGATATCAGTCACATATGATGTAATATATAGAGGTTATATCAGTACTGGAGCGTTATAAGAGGAGCGGCTGATATCATCACATATGATGTAATATATAGAGGTTATATCAGTACTGGAGCGTTATAAGAGGAGCGGCTGATATCATCACATATGATGTAATATATAGAGATTATATCAGTACTGGAGCGTTATAAGAGGAGCGGCTGATATCACATATGATGTAATATATAGAGGTTATATCAGTACTGGAGCGTTATAAGAGGAGCGGCTGATATCACATATGATGTAATATATAGAGGTTATATCAGTACTGGAGCGTTATAAGAGGAGCGGCTGATATCATCACATATGATGTAATATATAGAGGTTATATCAGTACTGGAGCGTTATAAGAGGAGCGGCTGATATCACATATGATGTAATATATAGAGGTTATATCAGTACTGGAGCGTTATAAGAGGAGCGGATGATATCATCACATATGATGTAATATATAGAGGTTATATCAGTACTGGAGCGTTATAAGAGGAGCGGCTGATATCAGTCACATATGATGTAATATATAGAGATTATATCAGTACTGGAGCGTTATAAGAGGAGCGGCTGATATCACATATGATGTAATATATAGAGATTATATCAGTACTGGAGCGTTATAAGAGGAGCGGCTGATATCAGTCACATATGATGTAATATATAGAGATTATATCAGTACTGGAGCGTTATAAGAGGAGCGGCTGATATCATCACATATGATGTAATATATAGAGATTATATCAGTACTGGAGCGTTATAAGAGGAGCGGCTGATATCAGTCACATATGATGTAATATATAGAGGTTATATCAGTACTGGAGCTTTATAAGAGAAGCGGCTGATATCAGTCACATATGATGTAATATATAGAGGTTATATCAGTACTGGAGCGTTATAAAAGGAGCGGCTGATATCATCACATATGATGTAATATATAGAGGTTATATCAGTACTGGAGCGTTATAAGAGGAGCTACTGATATCATCACATATGATGTAATATATAGAGGTTATATCAGTACTGGAGCGTTATAAGAGGAGCGGCTGATATCAGTCACATATGATGTAATATATAGAGATGATATCAGTACTGGAGCGTTATAAGAGGAGCGGCTGATATCACATATGATGTAATATATAGAGGTTATATCAGTACTGGAGCGTTATAAGAGGAGCGGATGATATCATCACATATGATGTAATATATAGAGGTTATATCAGTACTGGAGTGTTATAAGAGGAGCGGCTGATATCATCACATATGTAATATATAGAGGTTATATCAGTACTGGAGCGTTATAAGAGGAGCGGATGATATCATCACATATGAAGTAATATATAGAGGTTATATCAGTACTGGAGTGTTATAAGAGGAGCGGCTGATATCATCACATATGTAATATATAGAGGTTATATCAGTACTGGAGCATTATAGGAGGAGCGGCTGATATCACATATGATGTAATATATAGAGATTATATCAGTACTGGAGCGTTATAAGAGGAGCGGCTGATATCATCACATGATGTAATATATAGAGGTTATATCAGTACTGGAGCGTTATAAGAGGAGCGGCTGATATCATCACATATGATGTAATATATAGAGATTATATCAGTACTGGAGCGTTATAAGAGGAGCGGCTGATATCAGTCACATATGATGTAATATATAGAGATTATATCAGTACTGGAGTGTTATAAGAGGAGCGGCTGATATCATCACATATGATGTAATATATAGAGATTATATCAGTACTGGAGTGTTATAAGGAGCGGCTGATATCATCACATATGATGTAATATATAGAGATTATATCAGTACTGGAGCGTTATAAGAGGAGCGGCTGATATCATCACATATGATGTAATATATAGAGGTTATATCAGTACTGGAGCGTTATAAGAGGAGCGGCTGATATCAGTCACATATGATGTAATATATAGAGATTATATCAGTACTGGAGCGTTATAAGAGGAGCGGCTGATATCATCACATATGATGTAATATATAGAGGTTATATCAGTACTGGAGCGTTATAAGAGGAGCGGCTGATATCACATATGATGTAATATATAGAGATTATATCAGTACTGGAGCGTTATAAGAGGAGCGGCTGATATCACATATGATGTAATATATAGAGATTATATCAGTACTGGAGCGTTATAAGAGGAGCGGCTGAGTCAGACAGAACAGCTCGCAGGATTGTGAGAAAAACAATTCAAAACCCACGTTTGACTGCACAATCCCTCCAGAAAGATCTGGCAGACACTGGAGTTGTGGTACACTATTCCACTATAAAGAGATACTTGTACAAATATGGTCTTCATGGAAGAGTCATCAGAAGAAAACCTCTTCTACGTCATCACCACAAAAATCAGCATTTGAACTTTGCAAATGAACATATAGACAAGCCTGATGCATTTTGGAAACAAGTTCTGTGAAAATTGAACTTTTTGAGCAAAGGTACGTTTGGAGTAGAAGGGGAACAGAATTTAATAAAAAGAACCTCTGTCCAACTGTTAAGCATGGGGGTGGATCAATCATGCTTTGGGGTTGCATTGCAGCCAGTGGGACAGGGAACATCTCACAAGTAGAAGGAAAAATGGATTCAATAAAATTTCAGCAAATTTTGGATGCTAACTTGATGCAATCTGGGAAAAAGCTGAAGTTAAAGAGAGGATGGCTTCTACAAATGGATAATGATCCTAAACACACCTCGAAATCCATGGGGGATTACATCAAGAGGCATAAACTGAAGGTTTTGCTATGGCCTTCACAATCACCTGACCTCAACATAATTGAAAATCTATGGATAGACCTTAAAAGAGCAGTGCGTGACAGACAGCCCAGAAATCTCAAAGAACTGGAAGACTTTTGTAAGGAAGAATGGGCAAAGATACTTCAAACAAGAATTGAAAGACTCTTGGCTGCTACAAAAAGTGTTTACAAGCTGCGATACTTACCAAAGGGGGCAGTACAAGATATTAACTCTGCAGGGGGCACAAACTTTTGCCGACGCCAATGTTTTGTTTTCTGTTATTTTGAAAGTGTAAATGATGGAAATAAAATGTAACTTTTGTTGACATATTATAAGAATCTCTAATCTGTAAATTGATGCCTTTTGGAGATTTTTCATCTTTCCTTGGTTTCTTTATGCACATTAATACTCATTTTTACTTGGGTGCCCAAACTTTTGATCCCCACTGTAGATATGAGATAGATATGAGATAGATAGATAGATATGAGATAGATATGAGATAGATAGATATATAGATAGATATGAGATAGATATGAGATAGATATGAGATAGATAGATATGAGATAGATAGATATGAGATAGATAGATATGAGATAGATAGATATGAGATAGATAGATGTGAGATAGATAGATATGAGATAGATAGATATGAGATAGATAGATATGAGATAGATAGATGTGAGATAGATAGATGTGATAGATAGATATGAGATAGATAGATATGAGATAGATAGATATGAGATAGATAGATATGAGATAGATAGATATGAGATAGATAGATATGAGATAGATAGATAGATAGATATGAGATAGATAGATATGAGATAGATAGATGTGAGATAGATAGATGTGAGATAGATAGATGTGAGATAGATAGATATGATAGATAGATATGATAGATAGATATGAGATAGATAGATATGAGATAGATAGATAGATATGAGATAGATAGATATGAGATAGATAGATGTGAGATAGATAGATATGATAGATAGATATGAGATAGATAGATATGAGATAGATAGATAGATATGAGATAGATAGATAGATATGAGATAGATAGATAGATAGATAGATATGAGATAGATAGATAGATATGAGATAGATAGATATGAGATAGATAGATATGAGATAGATAGATATGAGATAGATAGATAGATATGAGATAGATATGGGATAGATAGATATGAGATAGATAGATATGAGATAGATAGATATGAGATAGATATGAGATAGATAGATAGATATGAGATAGATAGATAGATATGAGATAGATATGAGATAGATAGATAGATATGAGATAGATAGATATGAGATAGATAGATAGATATGAGATAGATATGGGATAGATAGATAAGAGATAGATATGAGATAGATAGATAGATATGAGATAGATATGAGATAGATAGATATGAGATAGATAGATATGAGATAGATAGATAGATATGAGATAGATATGGGATAGATAGATAGATAGATATGAGATAGATATGGGATAGATAGATATGAGATAGATAGATATGAGATAGATATGAGATAGATAGATATGAGATAGATAGATATGAGATAGATAGATATGAGATAGATAGATAGATATGAGATAGATATGGGATAGATAGATAGATATGAGATAGATATGGGATAGATAGATAGATATGAGATAGATATGAGATAGATATGGGATAGATAGATAGATAGATATGAGATAGATAGATATGAGATAGATAGATATGAGATAGATAGATATGAGATAGATAGATATGAGATAGATAGATATGAGATAGATAGATATGAGATAGATAGATATGAGATAGATAGATATGAGATAGATAGATATGAGATAGATAGATATGAGATAGATATGGGATAGATAGATAGATATGTCCTGAAGAACCTACAATGTACGTAGAACATGTTTCGGGCTCCTGTATACTGTGCACCAGATGTCACACTGGATATTCTGCATCATAACAACTGGATAGATACAATGTAACACAGTTTGGGGGAATATATACAGGGGGCTCCTGCATTATTACACACCGATCCAGCCCTGGGGCAGCTCTGCTACCTGTCAGTGACCAGTCCAGCATCAGGGGCAACTCTGCTACCTGTCAGTCATCAGCACAACACCAATGATCATTCCAGATCCAGGGTCAGTTCTGTTACCTGTCAGTGACCTGCACACCCCCTGCACACACCCCCTGCACACACACCCTGCACACACCCCCTGCACACACCCCCTGCACACCCCCTGCACACACATCCAGCACACCCCCTGCACACACATCCAGCACACCCCCTGCACACACCCCCTGCACACACACCCTGCACACACCCCCTGCACACACCCCCTGCACACCCCCTGCACACACATCCAGCACACCCCCTGCACACACATCCAGCACACCCCCTACATCATCACAGGACAGGACCCCCACCACTGCACCCCACATCATCACTGCACAGGACAGGACCCCCACCACTGCACCCCACATCATCACTGCACAGGACAGGACCCCCACCACTGCACCCCACATCATCACTGCACAGGACAGGACCCCCACCACTGCACCCCACATCATCACTGCACAGGACAGGACCCCCACCACTGCACCCCACATCATCACTGCACAGGACCCCCACCACTGCACCCCACATCATCACTGCACAGGTCAGGACTCCCACCACTGCACCCCACATCATCACTGCACAGGACAGGACCCCCACCACTGCACCCCACATCATCACTGCACAGGACAGGACCCCCACCACTGCACCCCACATCATCACTGCACAGGACCCCCACCACTGCACCCCACATCATCACTGCACAGGACCCCCACCACTGCACCCCACATCACTGCACAGGACAGGACCCCCACCACTGCACCCCACATCATCACTGCACAGGACAGGACCCCCACCACTGCACCCCACATCATCACTGCATAGGACCCCCACCACTGCACCCCACATCATCACTGCACAGGTCAGGACTCCCACCACTGCACAGGACCCCCACCACTGCACCCCACATCATCACTGCACAGGACAGGACCCCCACATCATCACTGCACAGGACAGGACCCCCACCACTGCACCCCACATCATCACTGCACAGGACAGGACCCCCACCACTGCACCCCACATCATCACTGCACAGGACCCCCACCACTGCACCCCACATCATCACTGCACAGGACCCCCACCACTGCACCCCACATCATCACTGCACAGGACCCCCACCACTGCACCCCACATCATCATTGCACAGGACCCCCACCACTGCACCCCCCATCATCACTGCACAGGTCAGGACCCCCACCACTGCACCCCACATCATCACTGCACAGGACCCCCACCACTGCACCCCCCATCATCACTGCACAGGACAGGACCCCCACATCATCACTGCACAGGACAGGACCCCCACCACTGCACCCCACATCATCACTGCACAGGACAGGACCCCCACATCATCACTGCACAGGACAGGACCCCCACCACTGCACCCCACATCATCACTGCACAGGACAGGACCCCCACCACTGCACCCCACATCATCACTGCACAGGACCCCCACCACTGCACCCCACATCATCACTGCACAGGACAGGACCCCCACCACTGCACCCCACATCATCACTGCATAGGACCCCCACCACTGCACCCCACATCATCACTGCACAGGTCAGGACTCCCACCACTGCACAGGACCCCCACCACTGCACCCCACATCATCACTGCACAGGACAGGACCCCCACATCATCACTGCACAGGACAGGACCCCCACCACTGCACCCCACATCATCACTGCACAGGACAGGACCCCCACCACTGCACCCCACATCATCACTGCACAGGACAGGACCCCCACCACTGCACCCCACATCATCACTGCACAGGACAGGACCCCACCACTGCACCCCACATCATCACTGCACAGGACAGGACCCCCACCACTGCACCCCACATCATCACTGCACAGGACCCCCACCACTGCACCCCACATCATCACTGCACAGGACCCCCACCACTGCACCCCACATCATCACTGCACAGGACCCCCACCACTGCACCCCACATCATCACTGCACAGGACCCCCACCACTGCACCCCACATCGTCACTGCACAGGACCCCCACCACTGCACCCCACATCGTCACTGCACAGGACAGGACCCCCACCACTGCACCCCACATCGTCACTGCACAGGTCAGGACCCCCACCACTGCACCCCACATCGTCACTGCACAGGACAGGACCCCCACCACTGCACCCCACATCGTCACTGCACAGGACAGGACCCCCACCACTGCACCCCACATCATCACTGCACAGGACAGGACCCCCACCACTGCACCCCACATCATCACTGCACAGGACCCCCACCACTGCACCCCACATCATCACTGCACAGGACCCCCACCACTGCACCCCACATCATCACTGCACAGGACCCCCACCACTGCACCCCACATCATCACTGCACAGGACCCCCACCACTGCACCCCACATCATCACTGCACAGGACCCCCACCACTGCACCCCACATCGTCACTGCACAGGACCCCCACCACTGCACCCCACATCGTCACTGCACAGGACAGGACCCCCACCACTGCACCCCACATAGTCACTGCACAGGTCAGGACCCCCACCACTGCACCCCACATCGTCACTGCACAGGACAGGACCCCCACCACTGCACCCCACATCGTCACTGCACAGGACAGGACCCCCACCACTGCACCCCACATCGTCACTGCACAGGACAGGACCCCCACCACTGCACCCCACATCGTCACTGCACAGGACAGGACCCCCACCACTGCACCCCACATCATCACTGCACAGGAC
Organism: Hyla sarda; assembly: GCF_029499605.1. NCBI lineage: Eukaryota > Metazoa > Chordata > Amphibia > Anura > Hylidae > Hyla > Hyla sarda. The sequence goes on from NC_079197.1 coordinate 2,970,387, forward strand.
AGGACCCCCACCACTGCACCCCACATCATCACTGCACAGGACAGGACCCCCACCACTGCACCCCACATCATCACTGCACAGGACAGGACCCCCACCACTGCACCCCACATCATCACTGCACAGGACAGGACCCCCACCACTGCACCCCACATCATCACTGCACAGGACAGGACCCCCACCACTGCACCCCACATCATCACTGCACAGGACCCCCACCACTGCACCCCACATCATCACTGCACAGGACCTCCACCACTGCACCCCACATCATCACTGCACAGGACCCCCACCACTGCACCCCACATCATCACTGCACAGGACCCCCACCACTGCACCCCACATCATCACTGCACAGGACCCCCACCACTGCACCCCACATCGTCACTGCACAGGTCAGGACCCCCACCACTGCACCCCACATCGTCACTGCACAGGACAGGACCCCCACCACTGCACCCCACATCATCACTGCACAGGACAGGACCCCCACCACTGCACCCCACATCCTCACTGCACAGGACAGGACCCCCACCACTGCGCCCCACATCATCACTGCACAGGACAGGACCCCCACCACTGCGCCCCACATCATCACTGCACAGGACAGGACCCCCACCACTGCACCCCACATCATCACTGCACAGGACAGGACCCCCACCACTGCGCCCCACATCATCACTGCACAAGACCCCCACCACTGCGCCCCACATCATCACTGCACAGGACCCCCACCACTGCACCCCACATCATCACTGCACAGGACCCCCACCACTGCACCCCACATCATCACTGCACAGGACCCCCACCACTGCACCCCACATCACTGCACAGGACAGGACCCCCACCACTGCACCCCACATCATCACTGCACAGGACAGGACCCCCACCACTGCACCCCACATCATCACTGCACAGGACAGGACCCCCACCACTGCACCCCACATCATCACAGGACAGGACCCCCACCACTGCACCCCACATCATCACTGCACAGGACAGGACCCCCACCACTGTACCCCCACATCATCACTGCACAGGACAGGACCCCCACCACTGTACCCCCACATCATCACTGCACAGGACAGGACCCCCACATCATCACTGCATAGGTCAGGACCCCCACCACTGCACCCCACATCATCACTGCACAGGACCCCCACCACTGCACCCCACATCATCACTGCACAGGACCCCCACCACTGCACCCCACATCATCACTGCACAGGACAGGACCCCCACCACTGCACCCCACATCATCACTGCACAGGACAGGACCCCCACATCATCACTGCACCCCACATCATCACTGCACAGGACAGGACCCCCACATCATCACTGCACAGGACCCCCACCACTGCACCCCACATCATCACTGCACAGGACAGGACCCCCACCACTGCACCCCCACATCATCAGAGGACAGGACCCCCACCACTGCACCCCACATCATCACTGCACAGGACAGGACCCCCACCACTGCACCCCACATCATCACTGCATAGGTCAGGACCCCCACCACTGCACCCCACATCATCACTGCACAGGACAGGACCCCCACCACTGCACCCCACATCATCACTGCACAGGACCCCCACCACTGCACCCCACATCATCACTGCACAGGACAGGACCTCCACATCATCACTGCATAGGTCAGGACCCCCACAACCAGTCCTTGACTGTCCACGTCCACCCACCGCCCCTGCACCCACCCGGGGCACTCACAGTAGGTCTTCCTGGTCAGCTCCTCCACCACCTCCGGCTTCAGTTTGCTGTTGGATTTGCCCATTGTCTCGGCCTCCGATGGTTAATTCATGAATCGCAGCCTCCAGATGTCCCGGGCGGAGGCCGCGTCTGTGGAGAGGAGTGTGCGCTCAGGTTACAGCCTCTCCCCTGTGTCCTGGTGGGGCCCCGGAGCGGAGTCCAGATAATGGTAGGGCCCCTGAACTGTGTCCTGACAATGGTGGGGCCCCTGAGCTGTGTCCTGACAATGGTGGGGCCCCTGAGCTGTGTCCTGACAATGGTGGGGCCCCTAAGCTGTAGTCTTTGTCCTGGTGGGGCCCCTGAGCTGTGGCCTCTCTTGTGTCCTGTTGGGGCCCCTGAGTTGTGGCCTCTCCTGTGTTCTGGTGGGGCCCCTAAGCTGTGGCCTCTCCTGTGTTCTTGTGGGGCCCCTGAGCTGTATCCTCTCTCCTGTGTCCTGTTGGGGCCCCTGAGCTGTATCCTCTCTCCTGTGTCCTGTTGGGGCCCCTGAGCTCTCGGCTGTGCTGCTTGTGTGGTTGTCCCTGGTTACTTGACTCTGCTACACATGCTCTGTCCCTGCAGTCTCCTCCTATGTCTCTCATTCACTGGCTGCAGCTCTCCTGCTCCCTGGGCCTCCCTCCCTCCTCCTGGCAGCCCCCCCTTCCTCCTCCTGGCAGCCTCCCTCTCTGACACCCTCCTTTGCAGATAACGCCTCTCTTCTCTCTCCACTCACAATTGCTTTTCTTTCATGTCCACATCCCCAGTTATCTGCTGAGTCCATTAACCTCTGCTCATTGTCTCCTCCGCTGCGGATGATTATTCGGAGTCTTGTAGACGCTGCAGCCATCAGCAGAGGTTACAGTAGCCCAGGCGGGTGACACTCAGGTCATGTGCTGGGGCCACAGATCCCTCCAGGCAAAACCAATAATTCGAAGCTTGGAAACTACTGAAACAATTGCTACAGATTGGAAGCAAACTACATGATAGAGTCTTAAAGTAATGCCGCATCCGCAGGGACCCCACTGATCAGATTAATGAGGAGCAGGTTTGTTACAGTGTGTCACCACAGTAGTAAGGAGATTACATGAGGAGGAGGTTTGTTACAGTGTGTCACCCCAGTAGTAAGGTCATTAAATGAGGAGGAGGTTTGTTACAGTGTGTCACCCCAGTAGTAAGGAGATTACATTAGGAGGGGGTTTGTTACAGTGTGTCACCCCAATAGTAAGGTGGGGCCTGTGAAAGGGCGGAGCCAATGGGCGGGGTCTAGGGGCAGCAAAATTATTTTTCACCTAGGGGGGTAAAAATCCTTGCACCAGCCCTGCTGGGGTCCTATATATATATATATATATATATATATATATATATATATATATAATCTTCCTGTGGCTGCTGAGGACAGGTACAATGTTTTTGCAGAATCCGGAATTCCATTCACCACAATGTTTAAAGGGAACTCCGGTACTAGACATCGTATCCCTTATCAACCGGATAGGGGTTAAGAGGTTTGATCACAGGGGGTCAGACCGCTGGGACCCCTGAAATAACCAGCCGGCCACCCCGGCATCATTTATGTTCAGAACGTTGGCTGTGGCCCCTCCAATCATGTCTATAGGAGAGGTGGACACAATCGCCAGGTCTCCCATAGAGATATATGGAGGGGTGTGACGGACACTGGGGTCTACAGTAATCCGGCATGGAACGGAGACCACTCAGCACAGGCGGATTACCATGGTGCCGGGCAGGAGATTGCGGGGGTCCCTGGACAGGGGATCATATATCTAGTACCGGAGTTCCCCTTTAACTTCAACATACATTTTTCCTCCTGATTCTGCATGGGAAATCCGCCGTGCGAACATAACCTCAGACAGACATTCAGCTACTTCTCCTGAACCCTCCATGCACATGCATGCTAACCTAAGCTGAGCATACATGTTCTGAATGGAGGGAGGAGAGAGCTGCTGCCAGATATGCCTGCTGGCAACTAACCAAGCCTGTTGACATTTGGCATGCATGACCCTTTCCTCCAAAGTTGGGAAACCACAGTAAGGCTGGGTTCACACCACGATTTTTCTATACAGTTTTTGGATAGGTTTTTTTTTTTTTTTTTTTTTTTTTTAACCGTATGCAACCGTACAGCAAACCGTGGCCATAGACTTCCCATTCAAAACCGTATGCACCATATTGTATACGGTTGTCTCCGTTTTTCAAACCACACCGTTGTTTACTTTTTTTTCTTGACAGAAAACCGTTGCCTACCGTATTGACCCGTATACGTTTTTTGTTTTTTTTTACATGGGAGTCAATGGGAACCGTACAGACCTGTATGTGCGTACGGTTCCATCCAGTTTTCACCATACGGTTTTTGACTTTGCACAGTTTTTTTTTCCTGGAATTTCAATCAAACAAGTGAAACTTTATTCATAATGGAGTGAAAAGTTCAAAACGTATACGTTTTTTTTCTTAAAAAACGCATGCAACCGAATATCATTTTTCAAACCGTATACAGATAAAACTTTGTACGCACGTTTTGATACAGTTTAGTCCGGTTTTGAGGAATCCGTTTTTTTTAAATCAAAAACCTGATAAAAAACAGTATTGCAAAAACGTGGTGTGAACCCACCCAAAGCATTAGATCAGTGCTCTTTAAACTGTTGCTCTGTAGATGTTGCAAAACTACAACTCCCAGCATGCCCGGACAGCCAACGGCTGTCCGGGCATTCTGGGAGTTGTAGTTTTGCAAAAGCTGGAGGTCCACAGTTTGGAGACTACTGCATTAGATGGTCGGCTGATCCTTTTCCTCAGACATACGTAAGGATTTACACTGGAGTGGGGGTGATTACAAAATACACCATACTGACCTGCCCTGAGCCCCCACAGCTTCAGTTCCAGTGGCTCCAGTCTCTGCCGTGACCCAACTCAATGACCAGTGATAAGCTGAGCGGGCACCAAACAGCATCTAAAGTGGTGATGCAGCGGGGACCATCAGAATGGCAGCTTCAGGGACTGGGGTCAGTATGGATTGTTTTGTATTTTTAAAGCACCCCCACTCCAGAAAACTCCTTGAAGACAAGTGAACCCCATCTGTTGTTCCCTATTATCAGCCATTTCATTCTGGGGGAGGCTGATTCACCTATTGTTGTGTTCTTCAACGGTAAAAAAAAAAAAAAATAAGTCAAAAATCGTCCCTGCCCCCACTATACTGACTGATATTTGGTTCATGGTCCCTTCCTGTTCGGGTGGTCCCCTATAATAAGTAGGGATCAGTGTATGAACCAAACAGCTGTAGCCCAGTGTGCCAATCCTGCAGGGTGCCATGGGTCACCCCCTATATAGTGACCATATATATATATATATATATATATATAGGAGTATACAGAAACCCTTCCTGCAGAGCTACAATGTATCCGTGATATTGGGGTCAGTATGGGGGGCTCCTACTCTGAGTGCAGCCAAGGACCCCTCAGTAGGTGGCAGCAGCCCCCCCCCCCCCTGGTCTCCATTGCTGAACGTTCTGCACAGATGAGGGGGTGTTTGGCAGTGTGATTCGGGCAGAAGGTCGTCGCCATCAGATGATCCGCTCCCTGCTATATAATTTCTGTAATTATGACTCCGCGCACCATCTCCATGGGGACGTTTTGAGGACTTTTACTTCAAGTAACGGCACGCTTCTGGGGATTTTATAACTGGATATTTATTTTACAGTTGTGTGTGGTCTAAGGAAATAAGGACATGTATTGGGGCTCGAAGGGTCCTTTATACTCCAATATTCCTGATGGGACCCACTCCTGGAGGCTGATATATCCCTTCCCAGGGGCGTAGCTATAGAGGGCGCAGAGGTCGCAGTCGCAGCAGGGCCCCAAAGCACATCTGCCCCATAAGAAACCAGTTTTTTTAATTGGCACAAGGGGACCTGTTGCAGATTTTGCATCGGGGCCCATACAAGTAATGCCTCTGTCCGTTCGGGGGAACCCCTCATAATGAATTATATTGATTATGATGTCACGTTTCTGTATATGCCCCAGTCGTTTGGGGCCCAGTTACAATTGCTACCACATCGATACAACGCTGGTCTATACGATACCTTGTCACCTGCCCCATGATGATATGTGGAGCTCAAGCCCTGACCGCAGCCTCATTGATGGCCGCCACCATTAAAGGGGTACTCCGGTGGAAAACTTTTTTTTTTTTTTTTTTTATCAACTGGTGCCAGAAAGGTAAACAGATTTGTAAATAACTTCTATAAAAAAAAAATCTTAATCCTTCCAGTACTTATTAGCTGCTGAATACTACAGCGGAAATTCTTTTCTTTTTGGAACACAGAGCTCTCTGCTGACATCATGAGCACAGTGCTCTCTGCTGACATCTCTGTCCATTTTAAGAACTGTTCAGACTAAGAGAAAATCCCCATAGAAAACATATGCTGCTCTGGACAGTTCCTAAAATGGACAGAGATGTCAGCAGAGAGCACTGTGCTCGTGATGTCAGAAGAGAGCTCTGTGTTCCAAAAATAAATGAATTTCCTCTGTAGTATTAGGCAGCTAATAAGTACTGGAACGATTAAGATTTTTTTTTATATAGATGTAATTTACAAATCTGATTAACTTTCTGGCACCATTTGATTTAAAAAAAATAAAAAAAAGTTTTCCACCGGAGTACCCCTTTAATCCATGTAAGGCTGTGTTCACATTATGCTACAGTATGTGAACACATTCAGTCTATGCACTGAAATGACTCCTGGCTCATAGGCTGAATGGAGTTATAGGTCCCCATTGACCCTCTATAGCAGTGGTCTCCAACCTGCGGACCTCCAGATGTTGCAAAACTACAACTCCCAGCATGCCCGGACAGCCAACGGCTGTCCGGGCATGCTGGGAGTTGTAGTTTTGCAACATCTGGAGGTCCGCAGGTTGGAGACCACTCGGCTGTCCGGGCATGCTAGGAGTTGTAGTTTGCAACATCTGGAGGTCCGCAGGTTGGAGACCACTACTCTATAGTATTCAACTGTAACTGCGTCCTTAGGATACAGATACAACTTGGGGTATATGGCGGCAGTGTAAACTGACCCCCCCCCCCCCCTCTTGTGTACGCCCCTGCTACAACATATACTTTATTCAGCTATTCAGTGGCCAAGATATGAACGTCAGAATTATATGTCAGAGGAATCCACATCTTCACGACACTAATAAAGACATATGTTCATTTCCCTGCGATGAAGATATACACAGGCGTACGACCGCACCCTCCCCGCTCCGTCACACATCCCAACACTGTGCAGCGTTACATCTAAACTCCTAATAAATCCCAGGATTATCCAGAGCCATGAAATGATTTCTATTTTCCTAAATTAGATTAAGACATTGATGCTCTAAGCTTCCAGCTGTCCCTATGGCCTCCCCCCAAAAAATGGTGGCCACTTATCTCTTTTATAGTAGTTATATTTCTGCACATAAGGGGCGGTATTATAGTAGTTATATTCTTGTATATAGGAGCAGTATTATAGTAGTTATATTCTTGTATATAGGAGACAGCATTATAGTAGATATATTCTTGTATATAGGAGGCAGTATTATAGTAGTTATATTCTTGTATATAGGAGGCAGTATTATAGTAGTTATATTCTTGTATATAGGGGCAGTATTATAGTAGTTATATTCTTGTATATAGGAGGCAGTATTATAGTAGTTATATTCTTGTATATAGGAGACAGTATTATAGTAGTTATATTCTTGTATATAGGGGCAGTATTATAGTAGTTATATTCTTGTATATAGGGGCAGTATTATAGTAGTTATATTCTTGTATATAGGGGCAGTATTATAGTAGTTATATTCTTGTATATAGGAGGCAGTATTATAGTAGTTATATTCTTGTATATAGGAGACAGTATTATAGTAGTTATATTCTTGTATATAGGGGGCAGTATTATAGTAGTTATATTCTTGTATATAGGAGGCAGTATTATAGTAGTTATATTCTTGTATATAGGGGCAGTATTATAGTAGTTATATTCTTGTATATAGGAGGCAGTATTATAGTAGTTATATTCTTGTATATAGGAGCAGTATTATAGTAGTTATATTCTTGTATATAGGAGCAGTATTATACTAGTTATATTCTTGTATATAGGAGCAGTATTATAGTAGTTATATTCTTTTATATAGGAGCAGTATTATAGTAGTTATATTCTTGTATATAGTAGCAGTATAATAGTAGTTATATTCTTTTATATAGAGAGCAGTATTATAGTAGATATATTCTTGTATATAGGAGCAGTATTATAGTAGTATATTCTTGTATATAGGAGCAGTATTATAGTAGATATATTCTTGTATATAGGAGCAGTATTATAGTAGATATATTCTTGTATATAGGAGCAGTATTATAGTAGATATATTCTTGTGTATAGGAGCAGTATTATAGTAGTTATATTCTTGTATATAGGAGGCAGTATTATAGTAGTTATATTCTTGTATATTGGAGAAGTATTATAGTAGATATATTCTTGTATATAGAGGCAGTATTATAGTAGATATATTCTTGTATATAGGTGCAGTATTATAGTAGTTATATTCTTGTATATAGGTGCAGTATTATAGTAGTTATATTCTTGTATATAGGAGCAGTATTATAGTAGTCATATTATTGTATATAGGAGCAGTATTATAGTAGTTATATTCTTGTATATAGGAGCAGTATTATAGTAGTTATATTCTTGTATATAGGAGCAGTATTATAGTAGTTATATTCTTGTATATAGGAGCAGTATTATAGTAGTTATATTATTGTATATAGGTGCAGTATTATAGTAGTTATATTCTTGTATATAGGAGCAGTATTATAGTAGTTATATTATTGTATATAGGAGCAGTATTATAGTAGTTATATTCCTATATATAGGAGCAGTATTATAGTAGTTATATTCTTGTATATAGGAGCAGTATTATAGTAGTTATATTCTTGTATATAGGAGCAGTATTATAGTAGTTATATTCTTGTATATAGGAGCAGTATTATAGTAGTTATATTCTGTATATAGGAGACAGTATTATAGTAGTTATATTCTTGTATATAGGAGCAGTATTATAGTAGTTATATTCTTGTATATAGGAGCAGTATTATAGTAGTTATATTCTTGTATATAGGAGCAGTATTATAGTAGTTATATTCTTGTATATAGGAGCAGTATTATAGTAGTTATATTCTTGTATATAGGAGCAGTATTATAGTAGTTATATTATTGTATATAGGAGCAGTATTATAGTAGTTATATTCTTGTATATAGGAGGCAGTATTATAGTAGTTATATTCTTTTATATAGGAGCAGTATTATAGTAGTTATATTCTTGTATATAGGGGCAGTATTATAGTAGTTATATTCTTGTATATAGGAGACAGTATTATAGTAGTTATATTCTTGTATATAGGAGCAGTATTATAGTAGTTATATTCTTGTATATAGGCGCAGTATTATAGTAGATATAGTCTTGTATATAGGAGCAGTATTATAGTAGTTATATTCTTGTATATAGGAGCAGTATTATAGTAGTTATATTCTTGTATATAGGAGTCAGTATTATAGTAGTTATATTCTTGTATATAGGCGCAGTATTATAGTAGATATATTGTTGTATATAGGAGCAGTATTATAGTAGTTATATTCTTGTATATAGGAGTCAGTATTATAGTAGTTATATTCTTGTATATAGGAGCAGTATTATAGTAGTTATATTCTTGTATATAGGAGCAGTATTATAGTAGTTATATTCTTGTATATAGGAGCAGTATTATAGTAGTTATATTCTTGTATATAGGGGACAGTATTAGAGTAATAATAAGCTATCATTACCATATCTACACTAGGGATGTTATGTGAACATTGACTGTAATTGTTTATGCCATTATTCCCTCTCTTGTATAATTTGCTTTACTGACAGAGACCCCATAAGTCTGGATGGTGTACCTATTGTATCACATTGACACCATCTGGCAGAGGAATGTATATATTTAGGAAATTCTCCTTTTTTTGCAAATATTTGTGTTACCATAGTCCGGAGCCACCTCCAGCACAGACGTGTATGTCGCCTGGTTTTACGTATGAGGATAACGGACACTGTGGGTGGTCACTGGTGTTTATACATAAGGCCTTGTTGATACGGTAAGGGAAGTAGATCACGTTTTTGTCATAATATAGTGGTTTGTTTGCTGTGTCCCGCTGACATAGCTGAGCTCTATTTTGGAAAGGGCTTTAGTGAACACAGGTATAAGATTGGCAAATACTCCGATCTACATGCTGCCCCATCTCATAGTCATGAACCGTGACCGCCGGACCCGGGCCGACAACACAGTCAGACGCGCACGTTACCAAACTGTTCAATCAACAAGTTTAAATAAGATTAGATTTATTTATTTCTTCAATGATTAGAGATAGATGCTGAAACTTTATTTTATTTCTAATCGGTTTCTATTTTCTGATTGTAATTTTGTTTATTTTTTTGTACATTATTATGGAGGCAGCCAGCTGAGCCGTTTTCAACAGCATTTACGGATATGCTTTACAGCAAGTGCCATGGACATAGGCAGCTATAGACAGAAGTTGAGAAAAGTGTCTGGGCATGCTCTGTGACCTTTGAAGAGATCGTTCCACATGAAGGGGGAGGCTGAGCTCCTGTTGTCTTCTCTATTTACTGGTGTCACCTCTCACTGTAATTCTGTACTGATCACTTCCCAGCAGTCTCCTCCTTATCATCACATAATAGGAAGCCTCAGCTTAGTTTTATGCCTAGTGGCCAGAGTGAAAACTGCAAGATTTCAGGATTATTTTATAACATAAAAAATTGTACAAATGGGAAATTAGAAAAAACATCACCAAAAATTCTTCAATAAAATTGTTAATATAAAACCTTGATTGAAACAATAGGTCATTTTCTGATGACACTTTCCCTTTAAAGGGGTACAAACTGTTCCGAACACTGGAGACGGCGCCGGGAGCTCGTGACATCATAGCTCTGCCCCCTCAATGCAAGTCTATGGGAGGGGGCGTGACAGTTGTTCAGGGAAAGGTCTTGGGAAAGATCAGGGACAGTTAACCACGGTAAGTGCTTGTATTGTTACCTTCTGCTTCATTCCTGGCTACATTATAATTCTTTTGTGTCATTAACTATTCGACCATCTCCAGTTCCCGTCATCTATTGTTGATATTCTTGTTAGGCTGGGTTCACATTGTTCAGAGGAACCGAGGAGCCAAGTCCATTCAAATTACGAAATTGACCAGCGAAAAAAATCCTGCATGTTCTCATTTTTTCTCCGCTCAACTTGACGGACCCCAAAGTTAATGGACCGTCTAAGTCCACTATAACGGACTCTGGGACAGAACTCCTGATCGAACGCAGGTGTGAACTCGGCCTTACCTGCCAGTATGGATATACGTACAGTGGTCCCTCAACATACGATGGTAATCCCTTCCAAATGGACCATCGTTTGTTGAAACCATCGTATGTTGAGGGATTCGTGTAATGTAAAGTATAGGACAGTGGTCTACAACCTGCGGACCTCCAGATGTTGCAAAACTACAACACCCAGCATGCCCGGACAGCTGTTGGCTGTCCGGGCATGCTGGGTGTTGTAGTTTTGCAACATCTGGAGGTCCGCAGGTTGTAGAACACTGTTAGACGAAGTTGTACTCACCTGTCCCCGCCGCTCCGGACCGTCACTGCTGCCCTGGATGTCGCCTTCCATCGCTATTGCCGCTTCCCAAGGTGTCCCCGACGCTCTGGCAAGGCTTCTGCTTCCCCGGCATCCTCACTCTCCGTCGCCGCCATCACGTAGCTACGCACGCCGCTCCTATTGGATGAACGGGACGGCGTGCACAGCAACGTGATGACGACGATGGAGAGCACCGACGATGCAGGGATCCCGAAGAGGACATGCCGGAGCCCCAAGGACCATCACCGGAGCTAACGGGGCACCGTAAACGGCTATCCGGTGGTGGCTGAAGCAGTCTGCGCTGAGGGATAGCCGTTTATGCGATGGCCCCGACATACAAAAGCATCGTATGTTGATGATGCTTTCAAGATGGCCTCTGAGAGGCCATCGCATGTTGAAATTATCGTATGTCGGGACCATCGTAGGTCGAGGGGTCACTGTACGTAGGTTTTCCTTGTGACTGCTGGTAATACTATTTTACCCTCCTGTATGTCCCATGGGTTTCTGGGTGCTGGGGGCCACACATAGGACCCAGGAAAGGCGACTGCTATAGGTAAAGCCTAGTTCTACAGTCTTGTGACAGGCCCAGGACATTACACCAGTGATACGGCATCGTCCTTCGAAGCAGAATAATGAAAGACTAACAAAGCCTAAACTATAGCCAGCAGGGCTCCTGCAGTCACATTAGTGGCCCCCAAAGTCTTCAGTATGTCTATGGAATCCTCTTCTTTCCAAGATGTTAAAGGGGTACTCAGGTGGAAAACATTCTTTTTTTTTTTTTTTTTTTATCAACTGGTGCCAGAAAGTTAAACAGATTTGTAAAATTACTTCTATTTAAAAATCCTAAACCTTCCAGTACTTATCAGCTGCTGTATAATACAGAAGAAGTTATTTTCTTTTTGATTTTTTTTTCTGTCTTGACCACAGTGCTCTCTGCTGACACCTCTGTCCATATCAGGAACTGTCCAGGGCAGGAGAGGTTTTCTATGGGGAATTGTTCCTCTTCTGGACAGTTCCTGACATGGGCAGAGGTGTCAGCAGAGAGCACTGTGGTCAGACTGGAAAGACCTACACAACTTCCTCTGGAGCATACAGCAGCTGATAAGTACTGGAAGAAAAAAGATTTTTAAATAGAAGTAATTTCCAAATCTGTTTAACTTTCTGGCACCAGCTGATTTAAAGGAAAATGTTTTCTCCGGAGTACCCCTTTAAAGGCAGCAGAAGTGGCCCAGTTCAGCGTTAACCCCTATTTTGTTTGTTCTATGGCAAACGCCTCTTGCTCCCGGGGGTTGTCTGAGTCGCGGTTATTTTGCATACATCCATACACATATAAACAAAGCGGCGACATTCTGAGAATACGTTACTGCTGCTATTTCAGGATCGACTCCAGACTCTCTTGGGTGACGCCGCGTGGAGGCTCAGTCCTGTGTAAGTAAAGCGTCCTCTACATTATGCTGATCCACATTCTGGAGCTGACTGAGCCATGAGCTCATTCATCTCTGTCCGGACCCTCGAGGGGGCCCGAACATCTGTCTCCTCTCTGCTCCATTACTACGTGAGCAACCGCATTGTATGGGCACACAGCAAACCGAGAGCTACGGGTATCATACAAATGTCTATAGGTGTACGGTGCCAATGCCTATACAGTGCTCCCTCAAGTTACAATATTAATTGGGTCCAGGACGACCATTGTATGTTGAAACCATTGTATGAGACCAGAACTCTATGGAAACCTGGTAATTGGTTTTAAAGGCACCAAAATGTCATCCAAAAATAGGAAAAAGTGAGAATTAAAGAAAAATAAGTAGATAACTAATATAGATAAAGCAAATCCTTACATATAAAAGTAATAAAGATCTGCTGGGAGCTGTAGTCACTGTCTAATCACAGCCAAAGGCTGTTCGGGCATGCTGGGAGTGGTAGTTTTGCAACAGCTGGGGGCACCCTGCTTGGGAAGCACTGGTCTATGTAGAGGAGCTTCTTCGGGGTCCTGTACAGAACACACAATGTCCTAAAAAAGTAACATGGAGCCGCCCTCACCTGGTGTCCAAAGGAGCAGCTAACACCTGGCCCAAAGAGTAGTACAGAACATGTAATACCTCCCTGTACTGTAGGGGGCGCTACCAGACACCAGTCAGTGCATACACTTCAGTAATACAGGTAAAGAGTACAGAACATGTAATACCTCCCTGTACTGTAGGGGGTGCTACCAGACACCAGTCACTGTATACACTTCAGTAATACAGGTAAAGAGTACAGAACATGTAATACCTCCCTGTACTGTAGGGGGCGCTACCAGACACCAGTCAGTGCATACACTTCAGTAATACAGGTAAAGAGTACAGAACATGTAATACCTCCCTGTACTGTAGGGGGCGCTACCAGACACCAGTCAGTGCATACACTTCAGTAATACAGGTAAAGAGTACAGAACATGTAATACCTCCCTGTACTGTAGGGGGCGCTACCAGACACCAGTCAGTGCATACACTTCAGTAATACAGGTAAAGAGTACAGAACATGTAATACCTCCCTGTACTGTAGGGGGCGCTACCAGACACCAGTCAGTGCATACACTTCAGTAATACAGGTAAAGAGTACAGAACATGTAATACCTCCCTGTACTGTAGGGGGCGCTACCAGACACCAGTCAGTGCATACACTTCAGTAATACAGGTAAAGAATACAGAACATGTAATACCTCCCTGTACTGTAGGGGGCGCTACCAGACACCAGTCAGTGCATACACTTCAGTAATACAGGTAAAGAGTACAGAACATGTAATACCTCTCTGTACTGTAGGGGGCTCTACCAGACACCAGTCAGTGCATACACTTCAGTAATACAGGTAAAGAGTACCGAACATGTAATACCTCCCTGTACTGTAGGGGGCTCTACCAGACACCAGTCAGTGCATATACTTCAGTAATACAGGTAAAGAGTACAGAACATGTAATACCTCCCTGTACTGTAGGGGGCGCTACCAGACACCAGTCAGTGTATATACTTCAGTAATACAGGGGTTTTACCAGTGAATGCCCATTCTGATTGGTCGGTTCATTGACACGTTTCACAGATCTGGTTTGTCTGTAGCATTGTATGTTGAGTCTGGTTTCAACTTACAATGGTCCAGAAAAGACCACTGTATGTTGAAACTATTGTATGTTGAGGCCATTGTAAGTTGAGGGATCACTGTATATCTATGTGATGTCCTAGTACGGGATATGCATCTCACAGTCCCTGTACATCCTCAGGGCTCACCTGCACTGCACCCCTATAATTGTATATGACGTGTAAAGGACCTTAGATATGGTCAAATGGTTATTAGTCACATGATAATGGTTGTCACATGTTTTGTTACCCAGAGAGCACCATGTGACCAGATGACCAGCAGCTAGCCTATGGACTTCTTGCTCAGCCCCCCTTTATAAGGAATGGAGGAGCTGCAATCTCTCGCTTCTGCTCTTTTGTTTCACTTTCTGCTGAGGTCCAGTCCAAACGTCTCAGAGCTTTGGATAGGGGATAAGATGTCTGGGGGCGGAGAACCCCTTTTAAAGGTGTCACTACTTTCTCCCTCCCCATGATTTATACTGAATCAACAAGATGTATGGCAAGCACCATAACCATGATGCACTCCTTATAAACTGCAAGAAACAAAGCCATTAGTACAGAGTAAAGGATTATAAGGATTAAATATGCAAAATTGCGCTGTTTTCTGACGCCATAATCACAATTGCAGGTGATGTTAATGGACCAATAATCCGGGAGCAGTCACCTTATATATAAGGGACCTTGTGCCGCAGACCAAACATCCTCCGCAGCATAATACATGTATAAGAGCCTGTGTAGTGTGCAACGTGACAAATGTGTCCTTATTACATGTTGTTACTTCTCAGCCATTTACTCTGCTAATGCGTCCTCGGAGCCTCGGGCCCCCGGGAATCTCATCCGCCTCAATCATCCAAGGTGTGCTTAAGTAGACAGGGCCTCGGTGTATTGATCCGTGGCCTGCGGAGGCCACTAATTCAGGACTAATGTATTTAAAAGCATCAATTCATAGTCTGCACTTACAGCAGCCGACCATTGGACGCCTCCCGGCTGTCACCAAGAGGACGCTGCTCTGTACGGTCCTTAAGATGGACACAAATTTTAGTTTTCACAAAGCTCCTTCAGGTTTTCTAGATTGTTATGAAGAATGATCCAATGAACTGCTATAAAGTGTAAAGTCATTCCCTGCAGTAAAAATTTACTTAATCACAAAATCTCATTCCCAGTGAATTTCAGCCCGGCCACAAATTGACCTAATAACATCATCTCAGGGATCTTCTTGTTATCTCAGGAGAAAGTGTTATGGAGGACGAGGCGGCTGATTGAATTATAAGAGCGGACCGGCTGCTTTACAAGGGGGAAGGTGCCTGAAATCATTGTCTTCTTCTGGTAACCATGGTCAGCTCCAAGGAAACACGTGCAGGCACTTTGCATCAAAAAGGCTTTACAGGCAAGGGCACTGCTACTTATTAGATTATCCCTAAATCATCCATTTATCGAATCAACAAGAACTTCGAGCAGAGAGGTTCAGTTCCTGTGAGGAAGACTTCAGGATACCCAAGAAAGTCTAAAAATTACCAGGACCATCTCCTAAAGAGGATTCAGTTCCGGGATGGAGTTAGCATAAATGCAGAGTCAGGAATCGCAGTAGTCGGGCATCATCTGTGCACAGGGAGGAGAAGGATTCTGGGGCGTCTGTTGTCAATAAGGGCAGCAAAAAAGCCATTTCTCTCCAAGAAGAACATGAAGGACAGACAAAAGGGGGATGTCAGACTGCAAAAAACAATGCAGCTAAGTTCACAGCAGTGCCCTGATAAATGAATAGTAAGTGGGCCCTGCTACATATTTTGTATTTGGGCCCAGAAACTTTAAAGGGGTACTCCACTGATCAGCGTTTGGAACAAACTGTTACGAACGCTTGAGCTGGTGCCAGGAGCTCGTGACATCATATCCCCGCCCCTCATGACATCACGCCCCACCCCCTCAATGCAAGTCAATGGGAGGGGGCGAGACCGCTGACGTCACAAACTCCCAACGCCGGCTACAGCGTTCGGAACAGTTTGTTCCAAACGCTGAGCAGTGAAGTACCCCTTTAAGTTAGGCTGCTGGTGATAGGGGTGGCAGTTCTATATACCATATATATAACTATATCCATTCTGATCAAGCCTCTTACTGGTGCAGGTCAGTCCTGAGATCAGGAGATTGTGGGTTAATAGGGCCATGAGGGGCCGTCATCAAATCGAATGTGACTATTTCCTATAAGTATTTATCCTATACAGCCTGGGGCCCAGCAAAACATCTCTGGGGATGTGCGGTACGAGACAAGCTGTTTTCTGCTGGAGCCGGATTGTTCTGTGGGTGAGAACAGTAAAGTGGAGCTCCGAGTCCTGGCTGTACCCCAACAACTGATAACACGAGGCGGCAACGAGAACGTGTATCACCGCTCAGATACCCAGCACTGCCAGAGAGCGCAGTCAGGCAATAACACTGCGGGGGAGCCTCATGGATGAGACAAGATAAATATATACAGAATATATACACAATGCAATTCAGGAGATAAGAGCATTGGTAATAGAGATGACCAAGAACCCAATGGTCACACTGGCTGAGCCCCAAAAAATCCTGTGTGCAGATGGAGAAACTTCCAGAAGGTCCAGGACCATCACTGCAGCCTCCACAATCTGGGCTTCATGGCAGAAAGAAGAAAGAAGCTTCTCCTCAGGAATAAGAATTGAAAGATGCCGGAGATATAGAAAAGCATCTAAAGGATCAGACTGTGAGAAACAAGATTCTATGGTCTGATGAAACCAAGATGGACGTTATGGAAACCAGGCACTGCCCATTACCTGCCCAATACCATCCCTACAGCGATCATGGTGGGGGTAGCATCATGTCTGGAGGAAACCAGGCACTGCCCATCACCTGCCCAATACCATCCCTACAGTGATCATGGTGGGGGCAGCATCATGTCTGGGGAATACCAGGCACTGCCCATCACCTGCCCAATACCATCCCTACAGTGATCATGGTGGGGGCAGCATCATGTCTGGAGGAAACCAGGTACTGCCCATCACCTGCCCAATACCATCCCTACAGTGATCATGGTGGGGGCAGCATCATGTATAGAGGAAACCAGGCACTGCCCATCACCTGCCCAATACCATCCCTACAGTGATCATGGTGGGGGCAGCATCATGTCTGGGGGAGACCAGGTACTGCCCATCACCTGCCCAATACCATCCCTACAGTGATCATGGTGGGGGCAGCATCATGTCTGGGGGAAACCTGGTACTGCCCATCACCTGCCCAATATCATCCCTACAGTGATCATGATGGGGTCAGCATCATGTCTGGAGGAAACCAGGTACTGCCCATCACCTGCCCAATACCATCCCTACATTGATCATGATGGGGTCAGCATCATGTCTGGAGGAAACCAGGTACTGCCCGTCACCTGCCCAATACCATCCCTACAGTGATCATGGTGGGGGCAGCATCATGTCTGGGGGAGACCAGGTACTGCCCAATACCATCCCTACAGAGATCATGGTGGGGGCAGCATCATGTCTGGAGGAAACCAGGCACTGCCCAATACCATCCCTACAGTGATCATGGTGGGGGCAGCATCATGTCTGGAGGAAACCAGGCACTGCCCATCACCTGCCCAATACCATCCCTACAGTGATCATGGTGGGGGCAGCATCATGTCTGGAGGAAACCAGGTACTGCTCATCACCTGCCCAATACCATCCCTACAGTGATCATGATGGGGTCAGCATCATGTCTGGAGGAAACCAGGTACTGCCCATCACCTGCCCAATACCATCCCTACATTGATCATGGTGGGGGCATCATCATGTCTGGGGGAAACCAGATACTGTCCATCACCTGCCCAATACCATCCCTACAGTGATCATGGTGGGGGCAGCATCATGTCTGGAGGAAACCAGGCACTGCCCATCACCTGCCCAATACCATCCCTACAGTGATCATGGTGGGGGCAGCATCATGTCTGGGGGAAACCAGGCACTGCCCATCACCTGCCCAATACCATCCCTACAGTGATCATGGTGGGGGCAGCATCATGTCTGGGGGAAACCAGGCACTGCCCATCACCTGTCCAATACCATTCCTACAGTGATCATGGTGGGGGCAGCATCATGTCTGGGGGAAACCAGATACTGTCCATCACCTGCCCAATACCATCTCTACAGTGATCATGGTGGGGGCAGCATCATGTCTGGAGGAAACCAGGCACTGCCCATCACCTGCCCAATACCATCCCTACAGTGATCATGGTGGGGGCAGCATCATGTCTGGGGGAAACAGGCACTGCCCATCACCTGCCCAATACCATCCCCACAGTGATCATGGTGGGGGCAGCATCATGTCTGGAGGAGACCAGGTACTGCCCATCACCTGCCCAATACCATCCCTACAGTGATCATGATGGGGGCAGCATCATGTCTGGAGGAAACCAGGCACTGCCCATCACCTGCCCAATACCATCCCTACAGTGATCATGGTGGGGGCAGCATCATGCTGTGGAGACAGGGAGACTGATCAGGATAGAGGGAAAGCTGAATAGAGTAAAGTACAGACAATGGGAGAGATTTATTAAAACCTGTGCAGAGAAAAGGTGGAGTAGTTGTCCATAGCAACCAATCAGATTACTTCTTTTATTTTTCAGAGGCTTTTATAAAAATTAAAGAACCGATCTGATTGGTTAATATGGGCAACTGCACCACTTTTCCTCGGCACATATTTTGATAAATCTCCCCCAGTGACCCAAAGCACACAGGAGGCTTAGGGACAACTCTGTGAATGTCCTTGAGTGGCCCCACCAGATCCAGAACCCAATGGGACATCTCTGGAGCAGTTATGAGCGGCATAGGTCATATTCGAATTTGCAAATATTCGTCCTATATTCGCAAATTTTGCATATCCGTTCACCTTTTTTATTCATGCAAAAGTTGTAATGTAATTTTCAAAATGTGCATGCGCGATTATATCTTTCAACTACTTTCCTATTGGTTCCTTCTCATTGGCCCACAAGCTAAAAGATGGGAAGGATCATAGTCCTCTGGAAGGGGCAATATTCGCGAATTTTTGCATATTCACATAATCGCATTTTCGCCTTCTTTGGACCACAAGCTGGAAGCAGGGAGGAATATTCGTCATAACGAATATATTTCGCTATATTCTAAATATACCGTTAAATCGTGAAGTGACGATATTCGCAATAAAAATTCGCTATTCAAATATTCAATGGTCAACGCTACTCTGGAGAGACCTGAAAATGGCTTCACCAACGGCCCCATCCAACCTGACAGAGCTGAGAGGATCTGCAGAGAAGAATGGAGGAAAATCCCCAAATCCAGGAGTTGAACCTTGTGACCTCATCCCCAAGGAGACTGAAGGCCGGAATCACTGCCAAAAGGGGCTTCACC
Organism: Hyla sarda; assembly: GCF_029499605.1. NCBI lineage: Eukaryota > Metazoa > Chordata > Amphibia > Anura > Hylidae > Hyla > Hyla sarda. The sequence continues at coordinate 2,990,327 of NC_079197.1, forward strand.
TAAGTCCTATGTAAAGGGTATGAATACTTATGTACAAGGTTTTAGTTTTCTCTGTTCAATAAATTAGTAAAGATTTGTATGATTCTGTTTGTCATTATGGAGTAGAAGAGATGTAGGCAGGGTCGTTTTAATTATAGGGCAACTAACGCTACTGCACGCTGGCACAAGCCCCCTGGTGGCACTACAACCCACCAGTCATACTAAAAGTACATTGACTGCAATTACATAGAGTGTCTCTCTATCTGGAGGACCCGACCTGTCCTGTATTACACAAAAAACCCATTGATATAAATGGACACTCTGTAATGCTCAGTCTCACCTGTGGGGGTGCTGCAAGAAAATTTAGCACTTACTGCCAGGTTCCCCCCAGCGTACACAGCTGATCGCTGGGGGTCCCAGCAGGGGGAGACCATGTGATCAGCTCATTTTAGGGAACCCTTGTGCCATTCAGGGATGGCCCGAACAAAGAACCTCTTAACTATGTAACATGGCAGAGATAGAATTGCTGCCAACTACACAGATCACATAAGATCAGACGGGGAATTTAGGGCTTTCAGGGATCAAATATAAAAATTGAGAATTGAGGATTGTGAAGAACGGACTGTGTTCAGTCCCAAACAACTAATCCACAGTGACAGATCCGCTCCTGAGCGCTGGCGCCTCTCTCCATCCGCAGGCAAAAAGATGTAATGGCGGCTGATGGAGGGGTCACTCTGGTTCACAGGAATCTTCATGTCACTTCTGATCTCTGCCCCTGATATAATGGCTTAAAAATGTCTTTAATTGTTCAGACATCGCTTAGTACGGTCTGGAGGTTTGGGGACAGAACATAGGGACAGTGGTTCCATGATCTGTAGGGACTGTCCAGGATTAGAAAAACATGGGAATCAGAAACAGCACCTCATGTGTCCATGGTTGTATCTGGAACTACAGCTATATTGAGATGAATGTGGAGAGGTGAGGCCCTGCCTTATCCTGATGTTGTCACAGCTCCACCCATTTAATTAGCATTTAGTATTATGTCAAATTCTGGTTTTGAAACTATTTGAAATATTATATAAAGGAATTATAAGGTGTCCCCTAATATAATGTTCATGTCATTGGGGGCTGCCCCAACAAAGGGTAAAGGGAGAGGTCAACATGACCCATTGCAAAGAAAGGCTATGTTAGTGGTGAAGGAGAAGGTCCCATCAGGACTTGTGTGGCAGCGACTACATTTGACCAATAATAGAGTATTGCTGTACATGTCAGGCAGGTGTCATCGGGAAGGTCAAAAAGGGTCTTAAATACCAAGGGTGTAGGAGGCTGGTTTGGTCTAAAGTAAAGAAGCTGGGATGGTAAGGGCTGGGGAAGGACTGGGGGAGGACTGGGGTAAGGGCTGGGGTAAGGGCTGGGGTAAGGGCTGGGGTAAGGGCTGGGGTAAGGGCTGGTGTAAGAGCTGGGGTAAGGGATGGGGTAATATCTGGGGTAAGGGCTGGTGTAAGGGCTGGTGTAAGAGCTGGGGTAAGGGCTGAGGTAAGGGCTGGGGAAGGACTGGGATAAGAGCTGGGGTAAGGGCTGATGTAAGGGCTGGGGTAAGGGCTGGTGTAAGAGCTGGGGTAAGGGCTGGTGTAAGGGCTGGGGTAAGGGCTGGTGTAAGAGCTGGGGTAAGGGCTGGTGTAAGGGCTGGTGTAAGAGCTGGGGTAAGGGTTGGTGTAAGAGCTGGGGTAAGGGCTGGGGAAGGACTGGGATAAGAGCTGGGGTAAGGGCTGGTGTAAGAGCTGGGGTAAGGGCTGGTGTAAGAGCTGGTGTAAGAGCTGGTGTAAGGGCTGGTGTAAGAGCTGGTGTAAGGGCTGGTGTAAGAGCTGGTGTAAGGGCTGGGGTAAGGGCTGGGGTAAGGGCTGCGGAAGGGCTGGGGTAAGGGCTGGTGTAAGGGCTGGGGTAAGGGCTGGTGTAAGGGCTGGGGTAAGGGCTGCGGAAGGGCTGGTGTAAGGGCTGGTGTAAGGGCTGGGGTAAGGGCTGGGGTAAGGGCTGGGGTAAGGGCTGCGGAAGGGCTGGTGTAAGGGCTGGGGTAAGGGCTGGTGTAAGGGCTGGTGTAAGGGCTGGGGTAAGGGCTGCGGAAGGGCTGGGGTAAGGGCTGGTGTAAGGGCTGGGATAAGGGCTGGGATAAGGGCTGGTGTAAGGGCTGGGGTAAGGGCTGGGGTAAGGGCTGCGGAAGGGCTGGTGTAAGGGCTGGGGTAAGGGCTGGTGTAAGGGCTGGGGTAAGGGCTGCGGAAGGGCTGGTGTAAGGGCTGGGGTAAGGGCTGGTGTAAGGGCTGGGGTAAGGGCTGGGGTAAGGGCTGGGGTAAGGGCTGCGGAAGGGCTGGTGTAAGGGCTGGGGTAAGGGCTGGGGTAAGGGCTGGTGTAAGGGCTGGGGTAAGGGCTGCGGAAGGGCTGGGGTAAGGGCTGGGGTAAGGGCTGGTGTAAGGGCTGCGGAAGGGCTGGTGTAAGGGCTGGTGTAAGGGCTGCGGAAGGGCTGGTGTAAGGGCTGGTGTAAGGGCTGGGGTAAGGGTTGCGGAAGGGCTGGTGTAAGGGCTGGTGTAAGGGCTGGGGTAAAGGCTGGGGTAAGGGCTGGTGTAAGGGCTGGGGTAAGGGCTGGTGTAAGGGCTGGGGTAAGGGCTGGTGTAAGGGCTGGGGTAAGGGCTGGTGTAAGGGCTGGGGTAAGGGCTGGGGTAAGGGCTGGGGTAAGGGCTGGGGTAAGGGCTGCGGAAGGGCTGGTGTAAGGGCTGGGGTAAGGGCTGGGGTAAGGGCTGGTGTAAGGGCTGGGGTAAGGGCTGCGGAAGGGCTGGTGTAAGGGCTGGGGTAAGGGCTGGGGTAAGGGCTGGTGTAAGGGCTGCGGAAGGGCTGGTGTAAGGGCTGGTGTAAGGGCTGGGGTAAGGGTTGCGGAAGGGCTGGTGTAAGGGCTGGTGTAAGGGCTGGGGTAAGGGCTGGGGTAAGGGCTGGTGTAAGGGCTGGGGTAAGGGCTGGTGTAAGGGCTGGGGTAAGGGCTGCGGAAGGGCTGGGGTAAGGGCTGGGGTAAGGGCTGGTGTAAGGGCTGGTGTAAGGGCTGGGGTAAGGGCTGCGGAAGGGCTGGTGTAAGAGCTGGTGTAAGGGCTGGGGTAAGGGCTGGGGTAAGAGCTGGTGTAAGGGCTGGGGTAAGGGCTGGGGTAAGGGCTGGGGTAAGGGCTGGGGTAAGGGCTGGTGTAAGGGCTGGGATAAGAGCTGGGGTAAGGACTGGGTAGCAGGCGTGTCTTGTATTGGCATAGCCTTGGGAAAAGACCCAGTATATACAAAGCCCAAACACATGTGGTGGATGTCAGCCGAACGCTCTCAATCCCCTCAATACTCATGTTTGGGTTGGGCGAGAATGCAAGTGATCTGAATGGAGAGAGGATATCCTGCTGTCCTCTCCAGTCCTCCTCCTCCTCCAGACACCTTTGTTCTTCTCCTCCAGACTCCTCTATCTCCTCCCTCCAGACTCCTCTGTCTCCTCCCTCCAGACTCCTCTGTCTCCTCCCTCCAGACTCCTCTGTCTCCTCCCTCCAGACTCCTCTATCTCCTCCCTCCAGACTCCTCTATCTCCTCCCTCCAGACTCCTCTGTCTCCTCCCTCCAGACTCCTCTATCTCCTCCCTCCAGACTCCTCTGTCTCCTCCCTCCAGACTCCTCTATCTCCTATCCCCTCCCTCCAGATTCCTCTGGCAGTGACATATTTACCCAGAAGATGACAGTCCCTCCCATGTATACAGTAAATTCGATGGTTGGCCAGTCCTAGTCCCAGTCCCATTGTGAGTGATTTAAAAAACCAAGTGGAATCTTTGGGGGGCTCCCTGTAAACCCGGGGGACTAGAAGAAAAACAAACTCTCCAGCCCCACCAGTCGTGTGCCATCAGAGCTGGTTTATTCTGTAGCCAGTTGTGTGTACACAACCTTCAGTCCAGCAATGAATGTATAGAGGAAAGCACAGCTGTCACAACCCTCAGTCCAGCAATGAATGTATAGAGGAAAGCACAGCTGTCACAACCTTCAGTCCAGCTATGAATGTATAGAGGAAAGCACAGCTGTCACAACCCTCAGTCCAGCAATGAATGTATAGAGGAAAGCACAGCTGTCACAACCCTCAGTCCAGCAATGAATGTATAGAGGAAAGCACAGCTGTCACAACCTTCAGTCCAGCTATGAATGTATAGAGGAAAGCACAGCTGTCACAACCTTCAGTCCAGCTATGAATGTATAGAGGAAAGCACAGCTGTCACAACCCTCAGTCCAGCAATGAATGTATAGAGGAAAGCACAGCTGTCACAACCCTCAGTCCAGCAATGAATGTATAGAGGAAAGCACAGCTGTCACAACCCTCAGTCCAGCAATGAATGTATAGAGGAAAGCACAGCTGTCACAACCCTCAGTCCAGCAATGAATGTATAGAGGAAAGCACAGCTGTCACAACCCTCAGTCCAGCAATGAATGTATAGAGGAAAGCACAGCTGTCACAACCTTCAGTCCAGCTATGAATGTATAGAGGAAAGCACAGCTGTCACAACCTTCAGTCCAGCTATGAATGTATAGAGGAAAGCACAGCTGTCACAACCTTCAGTCCAGCTATGAATGTATAGAGGAAAGCACAGCTGTCACAACCCTCAGTCCAGCAATGAATGTATAGAGGAAAGCACAGCTGTCACAACCCTCAGTCCAGCTATGAATGTATAGAGGAAAGCACAGCTGTCACAACCCTCAGTCCAGCGACACATTGTAACAGAACAGACTCTGTGGATTTCACTGCCAGGTCCCCAAGGAGACGTCTCTTTATCTGCTATTAATGAAGAGGATGGAGAAGGAGGGGGCAGAGGAGCAGACCCTCAGCAGTGAATGGATGGGCAGCAGGTGTGAGATGTGACAGGAACTGGCGCTGTTTGGTTATTGGGGACCCTGTTTATTCTCAGGCCGCGCTGTTCGCTGTGACATCCTCGCTTTACTGCGCGCCGCCATCACCAATCAGACAAGATTGTTACAGATTTCTATGATAAGACACAACAGAGACGGCTCCGCATAGACCAACATCTGACAATAAAGAGACACACAGGGAGGAGGAGAGACAGAGAGAGAGGGAGACAGAGGGAGACAGAGAGAGAGAGAGAGAGAGAGAGACAGAGACGGCTCCGCATAGACCAACATCTGACAATAAAGAGACACACAGGGAGGAGGAGAGACAGAGAGACAGACAGAGACACAGGGAGGAGGAGAGACAGAGAGAGAGGGAGACAGAGAGAGACACAGAGAGAGAGAGAGAGAGAGAGAGAGACGGCTCCGCATAGACCAACATCTGACAAAGAGACACACAGGGAGGAGGAGAGACAGAGAGACAGACAGAGACACACAGGGAGGAGGAGAGACAGAGAGAGAGGGAGACAGAGAGAGACAGAGAGAGAGAGAGAGACAGAGACGGCTCCGCATAGACCAACATCTGACAATAAAGAGACACACAGGGAGGAGGAGAGACAGAGAGACAGACAGAGACACAGGGAGGAGGAGAGACAGAGAGAGAGGGAGACAGAGAGAGACACAGAGAGAGAGAGAGAGAGAGAGAGAGACGGCTCCGCATAGACCAACATCTGACAAAGAGACACACAGGGAGGAGGAGAGACAGAGAGACAGACAGAGACACACAGGGAGGAGGAGAGACAGAGAGAGAGGGAGACAGAGAGAGACAGAGAGAGAGAGAGACAGAGACGGCTCCGCATAGACCAACATCTGACAATAAAGAGACACACAGGGAGGAGGAGAGACAGAGAGACAGACAGAGACACACAGGGAGGAGGAGAGACAGAGAGAGAGGGAGACAGAGAGACAGAGAGAGAGAGAGAGACGGCTCCGCATAGACCAACATCTGACAATAAAGAGACACACAGGGAGGAGGAGAGACAGAGAGACAGACAGAGACACACAGGGAGGAGGAGAGACAGAGAGAGAGGGAGACAGAGAGAGACACAGAGAGAGAGAGAGAACACAGAGAGAGAGAGAGAGAGAGTCAGAGACGGCTCCGCATAGACCAACATCTGACAATAAAGAGACACACAGGGAGGAGGAGAGACAGAGAGAGAGGGAGACAGAGAGAGACACAGAGAGAGAAAGAGACGGCTCCGCATAGACCAACATCTGACAATAAAGAGACACACAGGGAGGAGGAGAGACAGAGAGACAGACAGACACACAGAGACACACAGGGAGGAGCAGAGACAGAGACACACAGGGAGGAGGAGAGACAGAGAGAGAGGGAGACAGAGAGAGACAGACAGAGACACAGAGAGAGAGAGAGAGAGAGAGAGAGACAGAGATGGCTCCGCATAGACCAACATCTGACAATAAGGAGACAGACAGGGAGGAGAAGAGACATAGAGAGAGAGAGAGAGAGAGAGAGAGAGACAGAGATGGCTCTGCATAGACCAACATCTGACAATAAAGAGACACACAGGGAGGAGAAGAGACAGAGAGAGAGACAGACAGAGAAACACAGACAGAGACACACAGGGAGGAGGAGAGACAGACAGATTGAGAGAGAGAGACAGACATAGACACAAAGAGAGGCAGACAGAGACACACAGACAGACAGCGAGACAGAGACATACAGCCAGCCAGACAGAGACCGACAGAGAGAGACAGAGACGGCTCCGCATAGAGCAACATCTGACAATACAGAGACACACAGAGAGGAGGAGAGACAGACAGAGCAGGGCCAGCCCAAGACACTGTGCTGCCTGGGTCCAAGAGTGAAATGCTGCCCCCCCCCCCTTCCAAAGAAAAGAAAAGGGGAAAAAAAGCATTAGATAGGCAGCAGTTCCCCCACATTAGGTAGGTGGCAGTTTCTCCACTTTAAGTAGCATTGTTTCCCCACACTAGGTAGCGTAGATTCCCCACATTAGGTAGCAGTTTTTCTCCCCCCACATTAGGTAGCATAGATTCCCCACATTAGGTAGCAGTTTCCCCACATTAGGTAGCAGTTTTCCACATTAGGTAGCATAGATTCCCCACATTAGGTAGCAGTTTCCCCACATTAGATAGCTGTTTCCCCACATTAGGTAGAATAGATTCCCCACATTAGGTAGCAGTTTCCCCACATTAGGTAGCAGTTTTCCCACATTAGGTAGCAGTTTCCCCACATTAGGTAACAGTTTCCCCACATAAGTTAGCCGTTTCCCCACATTAGATAGCAGTTTCCCACATTAGATAGCAGTTTTCCCAGTTTCACCCACATTAGATAGCAGATTTCCCAGTTTCACCCACATTAGATAGCAGTTTTCCCCACATTAGGTAGCAGTTTTCCCACATTAGGTAGCATAGATTCCCCACATTAGGTAGCAGTTTCCCCACATTAGGTAGCAGTATTCCCACATTAGGTAGCAGTTTCCCACATTAGGTAGCAGTTTCCCCACATTAGATATCAGTTTTCCAACATAAGTTAGCCGTTTCCCCCATTAGATAGCAGTTTCCCCACATTAGATAGCAGTTTTCCCAGTTTCCCCCACATTAGATAGAAGTTTCCCCCACATTAGATAGCAGTTTCTACATTAGATAGCAGTTTCCCCATATTAGATAGCTGTTTCCCCACATTAGATATCAGTTTTCCCCAGCTTCCCCCCACATTAGATAGCAGTTTCCACACATTAGATAGCCGTTTCCCCACATTAGATAGCAGTTTCCCCACATTAGGTAGCATAGACACACACAGACAGACTCACACAGACAAACACATACAGAGACACAGACACACTTACCTGGCCTGCGCAGCGCTTCTTTCCTCTGGCGGCGGCCTAATGAGTGACGTCACTGACATCCTCCTATGCAGGTCTGCGGAGACACGTCACTTGTGCGACATCCCTCGTCAGGGCTGACTGTGTTAAAGTGGCCACTGCGCTATTAAGCAGCTTGGGCTGCGCCCACCGCGGCCACTTTATAACAGTGAGCAGGGGCGGTGGTGCAGGGCAAGGCCGGCCCCGACCATGGACCCAGGTGGCACACAAAAAAAGAGGGGCAGCAAAGTGCAGCCCTGAAAAAGTACCGCCTGGGACCATGATGGCACCGAGAGTCCCATGGTAGGGCTGGAAAGAAAGAGACAGACAGAGAAGAGACAGACAGAAGAGAGAGGAAGACAGAGAGAGAGAGAGAGAGAGAGAGAGGGAGACAGAGAGAGACAGAGGGAGAGAGGAAGAGTGCGACAGATAGAGAGCGTGCGATAGACACACAGAGAAAAAGGGTAAAAGAGATAAGAAAGGAAAGACAGAAAGAGAGAGAGGGAGAGAGATAAGTGCAAGGAGAAAGAGAAAAAGAGAGAGAGAGAGAGAGAGAGAGATGGAGAAGAGACAAGAAGAGAGAGCAGGTAACAGAATAACAAATCTAGAGGCAAACTGTGATGTCATCCTCCTCATATGACATCATAACGCCGGTGATATCTATGAACGCTCAATTGACCATGTGACATCCCCCCGGCAGTGTAATGTCGCCCTCAGCGGCTGTCACCCAGTACGCTCACACACAGGGGGTGACTGGGGGTTCACAGATATTCTCAGTGTTCCCCACTGGACAGGTACAGGAGTCGTGCAGGACTAAGGAGACGGCTCCACACTGGTCATCAGGTTGTGTGTGGTATTACAGCTATGACCGCTTGGCCTGTGCAGACACGACAGGTCCTGGTGCACACGCAGGGCGGGAGCCGTCACACCGACACCTTATTGTGCAGCATAACAGCCGTTGCCTGGGCAATCACCGCTCTCCAGGGCCAGGGACGCCGCGCTGCAAAGTGCAGGAAAATACATCTAATTAAAAGCCATATCAGGAAAGGCAGAGGCAGGACTGTCACCACACAGTAGGGGGCAGCACTGTGCATGACAACGCTGGGGACTAACTCAATAATTACAGCGGATTTAGACATGCTGTGACTTCTAGTCCCAGAAGAGCAGACTGCACATTAATGTCTATTGTCAGGATTATTAAGGCGTCTTAATGGGTCTCTATATATTCACTGTTCAACGTGCTTCAGTAACCCAACCAGCAGAATAGTGAGTACAGATCTGGGGTATAATACAGGATATAACCAGTGGCGTTGCTAGGGTTGGTGTCACCCGGTGCGGTAGAAAATGGTGTCACCCCATACCTAACCCCCTCCCCCCCCCACCCCTCCCCACATAAAAGTTTTTAGCCTGTTGTGACGGATGCCACTGGTTGTAGCGCATTGTGAAAAATTCCAGTATAATAATTAAATATACCAATTGCCACAGAATGGAAAAGCGCTAAAAAGGTTTTCACCATTTAAAACTACAACTCCCAGAATTACTTAAATGGGTACTCCACTGGAAATTATTTTCTTTTGAATCAACTGGTGCCAGGGAAGTTAAAATCTGAATCCTTCAAGTAAGTAATTTACAAACCTGTTTAACTTTCTGGCACCAGTTGATTCAAAAGAAAATGTTTTGCAGCGGAGTACCCCTTTAAGCAGTGGTGAGGTTATGCTGGGAGTTAAGTTTCACTCATCTAACTGCAGAACTTACAAGTGACTATAGCTCTGATAGGACATAATGAGGAGAATACACAATGATATCAGTGACTACAGGTGACGTCTTCTCTATAGTGAGGAGAATACACAATGATATCAGTGACTACAGGTGACGTCTTCTCTATAGTGAGGAGAATACACAATGATATCAGTGACTACAGGTGACGTCTTCTCTATAGTGAGGAGAATACACAATGATGTCAGTGATTGCAGGTGACGTCTTCTCTATAGTGAGGAGAATACACAATGATATCAGTGACTACAGGTGACGTCTTCTCTATAGTGAGGAGAATACACAATGATATCAGTGACTACAGGTGACGTCTTCTCTATAGTGAGGAGAATACACAATGATATCAGTGATTACAGGTGACGTCTTTATAGTGAGGAGAATACACAATGATATCAGTGACTACAGGTGACATCTCTATAGTGAGGGAGAATACACAATATCAGTGATTACAGGTGACGTCTTCTCTATAGTGAGGACAATACACAATAATATCAGTGACTACAGGTGACATCTCTATAGTAAGGAGAATACACAATGATATCAGTGACTACAGGTGAAGTCTTCTCTATAGTGAGGAGAATACACAATGATATCAGTGATTACAGGTGAAGTCTTCTCTATAGTGAGAATACAGAATGAGATCAGTGACTACAGGTGACGTCTTCTCTATAGTGAGGAGAATACACAATGAGATCAGTGACTACAGGTGACATCTTCTCTATAGTGAGGAGAAAACAATGATATCAGTGACTACAGTTGACGTCTTCTCTATAGTGAGGAGAATACACAATGATATCAGTGACTACAGGTGACGTCTTCTCTATAGTGAGGAGAATACACAATGATATCAGTGACTACAGGTGACGTCTTCTCTATAGTGAGGAGAATACACAATGATATCAGTGACTACAGGTGACGTCTTCTCTATAGTGAGGAGAATACACAATGATATCAGTGGACTACAGGTGACGTCTTCTCTATAGTGAGGAGAATACACAATGATATCAGTGACTACAGGTGACGTCTTCTCTATAGTGAGGAGAATACACAATGATATCAGTGACTACAGGTGACGTCTTCTCTATAGTCTTTCCTTATCTAATTCAGATGGAACATACCACCGGGTCCAGCTAAATGTTCTCTCTGCAGAATGTGACGCCCAGATGTCTCCTCACTATGTCAGCGCATTCTGATCCTCTATATGAAAATAATAATAATTATTATAAACCTGCCAGACACTGTATCCTCTAAATATAATAAACTAGTATACACTAGGGCTGCACGATATATCGCAAAAACAATCGAATCGCAATTTTTGCCATATATCGATATGGCCCCCGGGAAAAATTTGCGATTATCTGCTCGGGCAGATCCCGTGTGCGGCTGCAGTGCGGGCCGGCCAAGGCAGATAAAAACAAAATTTAAATATTAAAAGTCTGTGTTTCCAACCGGGGTGCATCCAGCTGTTATGAAACTACAACTCCCAGCATGCCCGGACAGCCAAAAGCTGTCCGGGCATGCTGGGAGTTGTAGTTTCCCAACAGCTGTAGGCACCCTGGTAGAGAAACACTGATCTAAGTAAAGGGCGCAGGGATAAAAAATAATTAAAACATTATGCTCACCTCTTCCCGGTCCCTGCATCTGTACACCTCCGTGCGGTCCCGGTGTCTCTATACAAGCTGTAGGACCTTTACCTTTAGCCAGTCACTGGCCGCAGCGGTGTCACATGTCAAGCCAGTGATTGGCTAAAAGGTAAAAGTCCTCAAAGGTCTGCAAACACACACAAACCTAGGGGAATATGTGACAAGGGGTGGAGGGGGCAGAATGTGACAAGAGGGGGAATATGTACAAGGGGGGGGGGGGGATATGTAACAAGGGGGGGGGGAATATGTAACAAGGGGGGGGGGGAATATGTAACAAGGGGGGGGGAATATGTAACAAGGGGGGGGGGAATATGTAACAAGGGGGGGGGGGAATATGTAACAAGGGGGGGGGGAATATGTAACAAGGGGGGGGAATATGTAACAAGGGGGCGGGGAATATGTAACAAGGGGGGGGCAGGGGGAATATGTGACAAGGGGGAGGTGGGAATATGTGACAAGGGGGGGAGGGGGAATATGTGACAAGGGGGGAGGGGGAATATGTGAAAAGGGGGAGGGGGAATATGTGACAAGGGGGGGGAGGGGGAATATGTGACAAGGGGGAGCAGAATGTGACAAGAGGGGCAGAATGTGACAAGAGGGGGGGGAGATGTGAGATGTGAAATGGGCGGTGAGGGCATAAAATGGGTGAATAGTTGTAAAATTGAGGAGATTGGACATGACATAAGGGGATTTCACTATTTATTTATTACATTGCATCACATATCGAAATCACAATATTTAGGCCCAAAATCGCAATCGCACATTTTTCTCATATCGTGCAGCCCTAGTATACACTACACTCTATGAATATAAACCTCGCACACCGTGCCCCTCAGCAGTAGCACCCCCATCATTCACCAGCTGATGCTATTACCACAGAACAGGGGGGTAGGGGGAATGGGGGGGGGGGGCGAGGGTTGCCCTGGCAACACCCCCCAGCAGTAGCACCCCATCATCCACCAACACCCCCCCATTCCCCCTTATGGTAATAGAATCAGCTTCTGGATTATGGGGGTGCTACTGCTGGGGGGAGGGTGCTGGTGGATGATGGGGGTGTTACTGCTGGGGGGAGGGTGCTGGTGGATGATGGGGGTGTTACTGCTGGGGGGTGCTACTGCTGGGGGGGGGTGCTGGTTGATGGATAGGAGTGCTACTGCTGGGGGGAGGGGGGGCGGGTGCTGGTGCATGATGGTGGTGCTACTAATGGGAGGGGTGCTGGTGGATGATGGGGTGCAGCCTCATCATCCACCAGCAACACCTCCCCCCCCCCAGAAATAGCACCCCCCATCATAAACCAGCACCCCCCCACCCAGCTGGATGATGGTGATGCTACTGCTGGGGGGTGCTGGTGGATGATGGGGGTGCAGCCTCCCTCATCCACCAGCGACACCCCCCCCCCCCCCAGAAATAGCACCCCCCATCATCCACCAGCACCCCCCCCCCCCTTCTGGATGATGGTGGTGCTACTGCTGGGGGAGGGGGGGGTGCTGGTGTATGATGGGGTGCAGCCTCATCATCCACCAGCAACACCTCCCCCCCCAGAAATAGCACCCCCATCATAAACCAGCACCCCCCACCCCGGCTGGATGATGGTGATGCTACTGCTGGGGGGGTGCTGGTGGATGATGGGGTGCAGCCTCCTCATCCACCAGCGACACCTCCCCCCCCCAGAAATAGCACCCCCATCATCCACCAGCAATAGCACCCCCATCATCCACCAGCACCCCCCCCCCCTTCTGGATGATGGTGGTGCTACTGCTGGGGGGTGGGGGTGCTGGTGTGTATGATGGGGTGCCAGCCTCATTATCCACCAGCAACACCTCCCCCCCCCCCCCCAGAAATAGCACCCCCATCATAAACCAGCACCCCCCCACCCAGCTGGATGATGGTGATGCTACTTGCTGGGGGGTCCTGGTGGATGATGGTGTGCAGCCTCCCCCCCCCCAGAAATAGCACCCCCATCATCCACCAGCACCCCCCCCCCTGCTGGATGATGGTGTGGTGCTACTGCTGGGGGGGTGCTGGTGGATGATGGGGGGTGCTATTTATGGGGGGGGGGGGGGAGGTGTTGCTGGTGGATGAGGAGGCTGCACCCCATCATCCACCAGCACACCCCCAGCAGTAGCACCACCATCATCCAGCAGGGGGGGGGGTGTGCTGGTGGATGATGGGGGGTGCTACTGCTGGGGGGGTGCTGGTGGGATGATGGGGTGCAGCCTCCTCATCCACCAGCAACACCCTCCCCCCCCCCTAGAAATAGCACCCCCCATCATCCACCAGCACACCACCCAACCCAGCTGGATGATGGGGGTGCAGAATCATAATCCACTAGCAACAACCACCCCCCCCCCTCCCCAGAACTCCCACAGCACCCCTTTTTTCTCTGTACCTGGCTGGCTCGGCTGCTCCAACTGTCCCCGGGCTCACTAGTGTGGGCCTGATCAGTGCGGACGGCGCGTGATGTTAGCGCCGTCCACCTAGCTCCGCCCGCCGACGTGTTGCCGGAGCTTACGGGGGGGGGGGGGTCAGCGCTGAGGACCGGGGGGTGGGGTTGGTTTGGGGGTGCTGTCAGCGCTGCGGACCGGGTGAGGGGGTGGGTGCTAGCTGTCAGCGCCAACTGAGGACCGGGGGGGAGGGTTGGGGGGTGCTGTCAGCGGTCACTGAGGACCGGGGGGGCGGGGGGCAGGGCGCTGTCAGCGGTAACTGAGGACGGGGGGAGGGGGTGTTGGGTTGTTGGTGCTGGCAGAGAGTGGTGGTCACCCCCATCAGCCTGGTGTCACCCCGATGCGGGTCCGCACCCCCCGCACCCCGGTCACAACACCACTGGATATGTACACAGTGATCTCACCAGCAGAATAGTGAGTACAGCTCTGGAGTATAATACAGGATATAACTCAGGATCAGTACAGGATAAGTAATGTATGTACACAGTGATCTCACCAGCAGAATAGTGAGTACAGCTCTTGGAGTATAATACAGGATATAACTCAGGGATCAGTACAGGATAAGTAATGTAATGTATGTACACTAGTGACCTCACCAGCAGAATAGTGAGTACAGCTCTGGGGTATAACACAGGATATAACTCAGGATCAGTACAGGATAAGTAATGTAATGTATGTACACAGAGATCTCACCAGCAGAATAGTGAGTACAGCTCTGGAGTATAATACAGGATATAACTCAGGATGAGTACAGGATAAGTAATGTAATGTATGTACACAGTGACCTCACCAGCAGAATAGTGAGTACAGCTCTGGAGTATAATACAGGATATAACTCAGGATCAGTACAGGATAAGTAATGTAATGTATGTTACACAGTGACCTCCCCCAGCAGAATAGTGAGTACAGCTCTGGAGTATAATACAGGATATAGCTCAGGATCAGTACAGGATTAAGTAATGTAATGTATGTACACAGAGATCTCACCAGCAGAATAGTGAGTGCAGCTCTGGAGTATAATACAGGATATAACTCAGGATCAGTACAGGATAAGTAATG
>NC_079197.1:3005225-3057530 GCF_029499605.1 Hyla sarda
ATATTACATCATATGTGATATCAGCCGCTCCTCTTATAACGCTCCAGTACTGTTATAACCTCTATATATTACATCATATGAGATGATATCAGCCGCTCCTCTTATAACGCTCCAGTACTGATATAATCTCTATATATTACATCATATGTGATATCAGCTGCTCCTCTTATAACGCTCCAGTACTGATATAACCTCTATATATTACATCATATGTGATGATATCAGTACTGGAGCGTTATAAGAGGAGCGGCTGATATCACATATGATGTAATATATAGAGGTTATATCAGTACTGGAGTGTTATAAGAGGAGAGGATGATATCAGTCACATATGATGTAATATATAGAGATTATATCAGTACTGGAGCGTTATAAGAGGAGCGGCTGATATCACATATGATGTAATATATAGAGGTTATATCAGTACTGGAGCGTTATAAGAGGAGCGGCTGATATCATCACATAGGATGTAATATATAGAGGTTATATCAGTACTGGAGCGTTATAAGAGGAGCGGCTGATATCATCACATAGGATGTAATATATAGAGATTATATCAGTACTGGAGCGTTATAAGAGGAGCGGCTGATATCACATATGATGTAATATATAGAGGTTATATCAGTACTGGAGTGTTATAAGAGGAGCGGCTGATATCACATATGATGTAATATATAGAGATTATATCATTACTGGAGCGTTATAAGAGGAGCGGCTGATATCATCACATATGATGTAATATATAGAGGTTATATCAGTACTGGAGCGTTATAAGAGGAGCGGATGATATCAGTCACATATGTAATATATAGAGGTTATATCAGTACTGGAGCGTTATAAGAGGAGCGGCTGATATAATTTCTATATATTACATCATATGTGATGATATCAGCCGCTCCTCTTATAATGCTCCAGTACTGATATAACCTCTATATATTACATCATATGTGATATCATCCGCTCCTCTTATAACGCTCCAGTACTGATATAACCTCTATATATTTCATCATATGTGATGATATCGGCCGCTCCTCTTATAACGCTCCAGTACTGATATAACCTCTATATATTACATCATATGTGATGATATCAGCCGCTCCTCTTATAATGCTCCAGTACTGATATAACCTCTATATATTACATCATATGTGATATCATCCGCTCCTCTTATAACGCTCCAGTACTGATATAACCTCTATATATTACATCATATGTGATGATATCAGCCGCTCCTCTTATAACGCTCCAGTACTGATATAATCTCTATATATTACATCATATGTGATGAAATCATCCGCTCCTCTTATAACGCTCCAGTACTGATATAATCTCTATATATTACATCATATGTGATGATATCAGCCGCTCCTCTTATAACACTCCAGTACTGATATAACCTCTATATATTACATCATATGTGATGATATCAGCCGCTCCTCTTATAACACCCCAGTACTGATATAACCTCTATATATTACATCATATGTGACTGATATCAGCCGCTCCTCTAATAACGCTCCAGTACTGATATAACCTCTATATATTACATCATATGTGATGATATCAGCCGCTCCTCTTATAACGCTCCAGTACTGATATAATCTCTATATATTACATCATATGTGATGATATCAGCCGCTCCTCTTATAACGCTCCAGTACTGATATAATCTCTATATATTACATCATATGTGACTGATATCAGCCGCTCCTCTTATAACGCTCCAGTACTGATATAACCTCTATATATTACATCATATGTGATGATATCAGCTGCTCCTCTTATAACGCTCCAGTACTGATATAATCTCTATATATTACATCATATGTGATGATATCAGCCGCTCCTCTTATAACGCTCCAGTACTGATATAATCTCTATATATTACATCATATGTGACTGATATCAGCCGCTCCTCTTATAACGCTCCAGTACTGATATAACCTCTATATATTACATCATATGTGACTGATATCAGCCGCTCCTCTTATAACGCTCCAGTACTGATATAATCTCTATATATTACATCATATGTGATGATATCAGCCGCTCCTCTTATAACGCTCCAGTACTGATATAACCTCTATATATTACATCATATGTGACTGATATCAGCCGCTCCTCTTATAACGCTCCAGTACTGATATAATCTCTATATATTACATCATATGTGATGATATCAGCCGCTCCTCTTATAACACTCCAGTACTGATATAACCTCTATAGATTACATCATATGTGATTATTACATTTGGCGAGGTCACTGGACGTCGCCCCCTGCAGTCAGATACGGGCGGTTTATCCCCAATATCCGGGTGACAATAAGTGGATGTGATATTATGTGAGATCAGAAAACAAATACATCAGAGACGGATTCATGTCGCTCCCCTTTTATTTCACTTGCATAGAAGGTAAAACACAAAGACCCTCAGACCCACAGGCGCCACCCGCTGGCTCCACCGCTACATGTACAACAGGGGGCGCTGGTTAAGAAAGCCAGAAATTTATTTTTTTTATTCACAAAAGAAATAAATGTACCATTAAAACACTCGCACTTATAGCCGCATCTTCAGACCCCACACTTTAACCCTTTCAGCACTGGGGAAAAAGTTTTATGATTAATACAGGTAAATGGATGGAAAACAAAAAACAAAAAGAAACCCCCAAACCAAACTGCCCCAAAACTTACACCTTCATACCAAAAAAACCCAACTGGCCGAAAACTGTTTTAACCCTTTGGTCCATTACCCGAAATCAGACGCAGGTGTATTTTAAATTTTTTTTTTTACTGGGGAGGTTCGTGTGAATAAAGCTTAAAGGAGAACTCCAGGAAAAATTTACTTATCCCCTATTCACAGGATCGAAGTCGGACCCCTGTGATCAGCTACTTATCCCCTATCCTGTACTAGAGTTCTCCTTTAAATCATTGTAGAAACACAAAAAGTTCTGCAACATTTCCAGTTCCTTAAAACCTCTGCTTGCTGATACTGAATGGAAACCGCCTTGTTTAGAGATAGATACAGACATACGGCGCCTGAATGTTATGTTGAGCATTTCCATTCACTGACAGCAAGAAGAAATCGGGAAAACTGCGACGAATCAAAGTGTATTACTACTTTAACAACGAACCCTCCTTTAATAGGGATTGAGCAGACCTAACAGTTACCTGACCTGACGATGATCATAAGAAGTTCTGCAGCAGCTGACAAGGCTCATCCGAATCCTTTCTACCGTATATACATGGCTGACATCTATACCATTCACACCTTCCCCCATGTTTTGAATGTTAAGTAACCCCTTTAGACATCTGCTGTAATTGCAGCACTGAAAGGGTTAAGTTTTCCTACCGTATTTGCGCTAATGCCTCAAAACAGAAAAAAAAAAAACTACCAAAGTGTTTCCCAACCGGTGTGCCTCCAGCTTTTGCGAAACTACAACTCCCAGTATGCCCGGACAGCCAACGGCTGTCCGGGCATGCTGGGAGTTATAGTTTTGCAACAGCTGGAGGCACACCAGTTGGGAAACACTGTCCTACGGTATCATTTGGGGCATTTCCCACCATAGCAAACAAATCCTGGAGTCGTCCACTTTACATTCTATGCAGTGATCCATTTCAACGCCTGCCCAGTGAGACAACGGTGTCATTCAGGAGTCAGGAGAAGCTGAGTGACGCCTCCTTGTGGAGCTCCAATAGCAGTTATACTAGTCATCACCCAGCATTCCCAGAGACAGAACCCAAGAATGTCTGTAAAGATTAAAGCAGGTTTCTGCGAATGAAACCTATATTCAACCCTCTAATAAATGAACATATATCTGTAAATCATGTTACTACCTATTTGGGGTCTTCCATCCTTTCCTTCTATTTATTCACACACTGCTCTGTTGTCTTTAGCCCAACGTCTTGTCTGGTGTACGTGCTGTAATGGACTTCCTGTGCCTGTGTGCACTCTAGCTGGGAATTTAGCCAATTCTATCTCCCTTCCTCTAAGTAGAGTTGGCTGAATTCCCAACTAGAGTGTACCCAGGGACAGGAAGTCTGTTACAGGATGTACACCAGACAGGACGTTGGGCTGAAGACAACAGAGCAGAGCTTGTAAAAGTAGAAGGAAAGCATGAAAGGCCACAGAGAGTTCATAAATAAACTTTATTTACCATTATATGCTCATTTATTAAAGTTATTTTAATACTTTTCTGTGGCCTTTCATGCTTTCCTTCTGCTTTTGATGCAAACTGTCTGCAATGTCAGCTTCAGCCCTGTCTTGTGTATTTTCTATAATGGACTTCCTGCTCCTGTGTACACTCTAGATAGAAATTCAGCTAACGTTATATCCCTCCCACTACACTACGACTATAACCCATTCCACTATGTAGAGATGGATGAATTCCCATCTAGACTGTACACAGGAACAGGAAGTTTGTTACAAGATGAACACCAGACAGGATGTTGGGTTGAAGATTTCCTGTTCTTGTGTGCACTCCAGCTGGGAATTTAGCCCACTCTACATAGTGGGAGGAGTTATAGTAAAAGAAAAAAACGTAGTGGAGTGGAGATTGGCTGAATTTCCGGCTAGAGTGCACACAGGAATAGGAAGTTCGTTACAAGATGTGAACCAGACACAACGTTGGGCTAAGAGCAGAGTTTGTTAAAGCAGAAGAAAAGCATGAAAGACCACAGAGAGGTAGTAAATAACTTTAGTTACTAATATATATTCATTTATTAGACAGTTGTTTCATTGCCAGACACCCCCTTTAAACCAAGACTGTTTATAAAAAAAAAAAAGCACCATCACACAGGTTATGTGACAATAAGCGACAGGGGCCACGCTGCAATTCTATGCACAACCTGTGAATAGGTGTGGTGCAGTTTTTCTAATTCTGCACAGCCCCTTTAGTTTAGGTCTAGTGACCGTTCTGTCTGTCTGGTAGCAGAGATTCCTACAGCAACGTCTTCACACGGATCGGACAGTACTGAAAGAGTTAGCAGGGGTCCCGGAAGCACAATATACACAGCTCTGCATCATCTCCCAGAGTACGATCCCAGAGGACATTCCTAGAAACAGTATAGATTTGCTACAAAATGAAAATAATCCTATTTACAGGAGTAATATCTTCTTCTCGCCGCAGGGGGGGGGGGGGGATCTGCGCAGGTGACCTAACAAAGTGTCTGCAAAGGGGAATGATTCCCCCGGAGTTCACAAACCGCATCCTGCAGCCACCACAGGGCCACGCGTATAGTCACCTGTTGGCCCAAAGCTTCCTGGTCAATGAGGTACAAAACGTATCAGATTTATTGGTTTTGAAAGTTGCAAATTCATAATTCCAGGAATTTTTCTGAAAGTCGGTCGTACTGGGTCCGGATTGGTCTTCGACAGGTGGGGTACACTGGTGTCCAGCAGAGGTGGAGGGGCTGCGTACTGTCTGTATGGAGTGGGGGAGGGCACCAGGTGCGGCAGGAAGGGTGGAGGTGCATGGTTTCTCAGTGACCCGCTTCTCTGTATGTGTAATAGGAGTAAATAATAAATTAAAATCCAGGCGGTCAGTCCATCTGTTCAGGCAGAGTTCTCCCATTCTGAGCGAGGCTCCGACGACCCGTTCACGACCTTTTTCACTTTCTTGATGCCATCCGTGCTTCCTGTGGTCGTGACTCTGAAATAGGGAGACAACACAAGCAGAGTTTGTAAAACTACAAGAACTTTCTTGACTATAACCCATCCAACTATGTAGAGTTGGCTGAATTCCCAACTAGAGTGTACACAAGAACAGGAAGTTCATTACAGGATGTACACCAGACAAGACGATGGGCTGAAGAGAACAGAACAGAGTTGGTAAAAAGTAGAAGGAAAGCATCAAAGACCACAGAGAGATCGTAAATAACTATTTACCATTATATGCTCATTAATTGAAGTTATTTTAATACCTTTCTGTGGACCTTTATGCTTTCCTTTTGTTTTGATGCAAACTGTCTGCTCTGCTGTCTTAAGCCTAAAGTCCTGTCTGGTGTATATCCTATAATGGACTTCCTGTTCCTGTGTACACTAGTTAGAAATTCAGCCAACGTTACACTTTCTTGACTATAACCCATCCCACTATGTAGAGTTGGCTGAATTCCCAACTAGAGTGTACACAGGAACAGGAAGTTCATTACAGGATGTACAGCACACAGGACCTTGGGCTGAACACTTCCTCTTCCTGTGTGCACTGTAGTTAGGAATTTAGCCAACTCTACATAGTTGGAGGAGTTCTAGTACACAACGGTAGACAGGGCCGTCTAAGCCATGATCCGGGCATACAGCCATAGATGCATTGGAGTTCTTGCACAGAATTTTCCAACTGGTGTGCCTCCAGCCGTTGCAAAGCTACAACTCCCAGCATGCCCACACAGCCTTTGGCTGTCCAGACATGCTGGAAGCTGTAGTTCTGCAACGGCTGGAGGCACACCAGTTGGGCAACACTGAACTAGCAGAACTACAGGCAGGGCCACACGCAGCACGTTTTGATGCCCCCTGAACGAAGATGTTATGTGCAGCAGCACCTACAAGTGAAATGTGGTACAGACACATTTTTAATTATCATTTGGACTGGGATCCACATTAATTTGTATCTCTGGGGGTCTGCTCTTGGGTGGGATAAAATGTTTGGGGTCTGTTCTAGACTCAAAAGTTGAGGGTCTGATCTGCAGTTTAATTTTAGGGCCTGGTCTTGGCTTAGAATTCATTTTAGGGTCTGGACTAGTTTAGAAATGAATTTTAGGGTCTGGTATGGGGTCAGAATTAATTTTAGGGTCTGGTATGGGGTCAGAATTAATTTTAGGGTCTGTATGGGGGTCAGAATAAATTTTAGGGTCTGGTATGGGGTCAGAATTAATTTTAGGGTCTGGTATGGGGTCAGAATAAATTTTAGGGTCTGTATGGGGGTCAAAATAAATTTTAGGGTCTGGTATGGGGGTCAGAATTAATTTTAGGGTCTGGTATGGGGTCAGAATTAATTTTAGGGTCTGGTATGGGGGTCAGAATTAATTTTAGGGTCTGGTATGGGGGTCAGAATTAATTTTGGGGTCTGGTATGGGGTCAGAATTAATTTTAGGGTCTGTATGGGGGTCAGAATACATTTTAGGGTCTGGTATGGGGATCAGAATAAATTTTAGGGTCTGGTATGGGGGTCAGAATAAATTTTAGGGTCTGGTATGGGCTCAATTAATTTTAGGGTCTGGTATGGGGGGGGTTAGAATTAATTTTAGAGTTTGCTTTAGGGTTAAAACTATTTTAGGGTCTAGTCTAGGGTCAGAATTAATATTATGGTCTAGTCTAGGGTTAGAATTTTAGGGTCTAGTCTCGGGTTAGATTACTTTTTAGGATCTGCTCTAGGGTTAGAAACAATTACAGGGTCTTGTCTAAGGTCAAAATTAATTTTAGGGTCTGGTATGGGGTCAGCATTAATTTAAGGGTCTGGTATAGGGTCAGAATTAGTTTTAGGGCCTGGTAAGGGGTCAGAATAAATTTTAGGGTCTGGTCTAGGGTCATAGGGTCAGAATTAATTTTAGAGTCTGGTCTCGGGTCAGAATTAATAGAGTTTGGTCTGCGATCAAAATAAAATTTTAAGGGTCCGCTCTGCAGTCTGAAATCAGAGAGAACCTGACTGTCCGGACCAGTGTGGTCTTCACCCAAAACTACAACTTCTAACATGCCTCAGCAGCCAATTCTTGTCAGGGCATGCTGGGAGTTGTAGTTTTGCGACAGCTGGAGAGCCATAAGTTGGGGAACAGTGCGCCAAAGGCTACGGGTTTGCTGGGAGTTATGGTTTTGTAGTTGGTGCTTTTTCCTAACATAACTAAGAGCTCCTACAACCGAGGTCTCCAGACTGTGGCCCTCCAGCTGTTGCAAAACTACAACTCCCAGCATGCCGGACAGCCGTTGGCAAGGAGAGATGATGGAAACGGTGATGAATGGACGCACAAAGTCTATTTGGTGCTTGACCCCAGCTCATGGCTGCAGGATGATGGGAAAGCTATGCAGAGCGTCACTTAAGCCTAAGAAGAAACTTGGGCTGCAGCCATTGTGTGTGTATATAGAGCGGCTGCAGAAAACCCGGCACATGTGACACTTTGATGTTAGAAGAAACAGGACTGAGCTGACTAACCTAGGACATCTGACCGGTCAGACACTATGCAGACACCCGCAACTGAGGGGTGGGGGTGGGGGGGGGGGGGGACACACAGAACTAGTTCTCCTTCCATAGACATGAGAAACTCGTGCACCGGTCACCTGATGTCCTCCCCACCAACAAGGTCGATGCGTCAAATCTATAACTAGCTTAAAGCGTAGCTGTCATATCCCACAAAAAAAAAAAAAAAAGAAGGTATTTGTTACTAAGTACTTAATCCTGAACATGTACGTATCATTTTTATGTGTCTAGCACCTATATTTCTTTCATAAACACCTTTTATCTGTTGCTCACTTGGTTTGTCATCCTGTGCTCTAGAGGGGGCGTGTCCTCACTTTGCATGACTCCGCCTCTTCCTCCATGAGTCTTCTGTGCTGGGTCTTCATCCAATCACTGCAGGCTACTCAGTAACCCCTTCCTCTCTGTTTTCATACTGCAGTCTGATAGGACAGGAGTGAGCACAGAGTAGTGCCAGTCCCGCCCTCACTTTCTGGACTTTGTCTCTGCCGGTGCTTCAGCTGGGACAAGGTTTTCGATTCTGACCATTTAAATGGGCGCTGTCAGACTAAAAAACTTTTTATATGTTGTACATTTTGGCAAAACATTAAGGGTACGTTCACACGTACGCAGGTTTGATGCAGATTTCAATGTAAATTAAATGACTGAGCACCGCTTCTAATCTGCAGTTATAAATCCTGCGCATCAAATCTGCTCAGGATCCTGTATGTGTGAACGTACCCTAAAGGAGATATGCCACGAATAAAAAAAGTATCCCCTATCCCAGCGTTTCCCAACCAGGGTGCCTCCAGCTGTTGCAAAACTACAACTCCCAGCATGCCCGGACAGCCAAAGGCTGTCCGGGCATGCTGGGAGTTGTAGTTTTGCAACAGCTGGAGGCACCCTGGTTGGGAAACGCTGCCCTATCCACAGGGGTTCCGACCACTGGGACCTCCTTACGATCTCATGTACGGTGCCCCGGCTCTCCTCGGGAACGCAGCTGCACCCCCCCCGCACATCTCTCTATTGGAGGACCATTCGGTTATCTCCCGAGCTCCCATAGTATATGCATAGATATATGGAGGCGGTGTGGTGGCCCCCGCATGGTGTAGGGGTCGTGATGCTACTTTCCAGGGAAGAGCAGAGGGCTTGTGCAGGAGATCGCCGGGGGTCCCCAGCTAAAACTTATCCCCTATCCTGCAGATAGAGAATACATTTTCTGCATGAGGCTTCTCCTTTAACCTTTCTAATATACTTCATAAAGAAAAAGTTTTTTTCCTTTTAATAGAAATCATGGCTAACAAAAAAAAAAAAACACCCCTATGGGTCCCCATACCATCCTGTCCGACTGCGGCATCATCTTTGTCCCAGCAGAAGTACAGGCAGGAAGTGATGGTGGGACTAGCACGCCTCTGTGCTCACTCCTGTCCTATCAGACTGCATCATAAAAAGAGGGAGGGGTTTACAGAGCAGCCTGCAGTGATTGGATGCAAAGATTCAGCACAGCAGACTCAGGGAGGAAGAGGAGTCATGCAGAGTGAGGACACGTCCCCCCCCCCCCAGAGCACTAGATGATAAACCAAGTGAGCAACAGATGGAAGGTATTTGTGAGAGAAATATAGGTGCTAGACACAAACACCATATGTACATGATCAGGATTAGGGACCGAGTAACATTTTTTTGTGGGATATGATAGGTACGCTTTAAAGGACAGAGCGGGAGGAAAAAAAGATGAGGCGCTTCAGAATAATTCAGATCAGGAACGGGGAGCTAGGGCATCATTCTCTATGACGGCGCTTGTGCTGGAGAATTCATGACTGTCATTTGTACCAGCTGTTGGCTGTCCAGGCATGCTGGGAGTTGTAGTTGTACAATAGATAAAGGGCCACAGTTTAGTTATAGATGTATGAAAGTCTTCAATATCGGAAGTAAGTATACGGATCGGGAGGCAGCAGAATAAGTGATTAGTCAGATGGGGGTTTCACCTCTCCCAGAGGGTTGGGAGACCCCTTTAAAAATCATCTAGTGTTAGGAGAAAAAGCAGCAAGGTATCAGGACGAAATAATACAGGTTTTTACTTTGGTCCTCAAAACACGTATCCAGCCTTTTATGCCTTACATGGCGGTAAAAATGACTGACGCTGCAACAGGCCTGGTCTGATGGGCAACGTGGGAGTCAACTATATCCTCCCCCCCCCCCCCCCCAATAACAATAAGGGCCGCGGGATGATATATCTACAAGATGCTGCGCTCCACCCAAAAATCAGTGTCCAAGGCCCAAGCAGGTTCCTATCCCAAAACATCTTCAATTCGGTGACTGGAGGAGCTAAGACTATTACCATAAGTCCTACTGAGAGCAACTATAAAGATTGTGGTGCCTTAAAGGGGTATTCCAGCTTTATACATATTATCCCCTATCCCATAAGGGGATAAGATGCATGATCGCAGGGGTTCCGCTGCTGGGGACCCCCACGATCTCGGGGCAGCCTCTGACATTCTGTGCCGGGCGCTGCCTCCGAGAAGGGGAAGTGATGTCATGGCCACGCCCCCTAGGGACGTCCCGGAGATTCTGCAGTGTGAACCCGGCCTAAGGGCTTGTTACAATTGTATCCAATCTCGACAATACTTTATAACAGTGTTTTCTAACCAGGGTTCCTCCAGTTGTTGCAAAACTACAACTCTCAGCATGCCCGGACAGCCAACGGCTGTCCGGGCATGCTGGGAGTTGTAGTCTTGCAACAGCTGTAAGCACACTAGCTGGGAAACACTGCAGCACCAAAAACTCTCCTTACCTGAAACAGTTACCTGCACCGATACATTGTAACAGTGTATCAGTCTAGAGTCCAGGGGGTTAAAGGGGCACTCCGGTGGAAAACTTTTTATTTATTTTTTTAATCAATTTGTGCCAGAAAGTTAAATAAATAAATAGATTTGTAAATTACTTCTATTAAAAAGTCTTAATCCTTCAAGTACTTATTAGCAGCTGTATGCTACAGAGGAAATTCTTTTATTTTTGTATTTCTTTTCTGTCACGAGCACAGTGCTCTCTGCTGACACCTCTGTCCATTTTAGGAACTGTCCAGAGCAGGAGAAGTTTGCTATGGGGATTTTCTCCTGCTCTGGACAGTTCCTGACCTGGACAGAGATGTCAGCAGAGAGCAATGTGGTCTTGACAGAAAAGAATTCCAAAAAGAAAATAACTTCCTCTGTAGTATAAAGCTGCTAATAAGTACTGGAAGGATTAAGATTTTTTTTTATAGAAGTAATTTACAAATCTGTTTAACTTTCTGGCACCAGTTGATTTAAAAAAAAAATAATAAATAATAATTTCCATTGGAGTACCCCTTTAAATTCCCTGTCTAGACCAGATCTAATTGTGGCAAAGCATCAAGTTGTCACGTCCCCGTCTCGGAGGCAGCGCCCATCACAGAATGCCGGGGGCTGCACTGAGATGGCGGGGTCACCAGAGGCGATCAGATGTATGAAGCTGGAATATCCCTTTAAGCATATAAAGCTGCAATTACCTCATATACTTAAAACTCATTTTCACGGTCTCCGTTTGCTGTCTGTGAATGAAAACCTTGTGATTTTCCAGCTGGAGGATCAGCGCGCACATCACTAATGTGAACCCAGGACTATAAATCCCAGCTGCCTCTACGTATCCTTCCTACTTACACCGCCTCCATTTCCAGATCGTCCGTGTCCTCGTCCTGGGGAAGCTGAAGGTACGGGTTGTCCGACGCCGGACGGAACTTGTACCCGGTTAACACGAAGAAGACGAAGGTGGCCAATTCATCCAGGAGCTGTGGGGAGAGTCAGAGTTATATATAACTGCAGCCAATGTAACGTGGGGCAAGGCTCACGGAGGGTTAAAGGAGATCATAAAAAAATGAATCCTCTATCTACAGGATAAGTAGCTGATCAGGGGGGATCCGACCGCTAGGGCCCCCCACGATCACCGGGCATGGGACCCCTTGTGCTCATTGAGGAGCGCGCGCTGCAGCCGGCACATGCTCCATTCATTCCTAAGGGAGTGCCGAAAACACTGTAAAGAGTACATTGGCGCTCCCATAGAAATTAGTGTAGCGAGTGCAGTCTACCGGTAGACAACACACGTTCCTGACTTAGAACCCCAGGGTCCCGTCTCGGTGATTGCGGGGGGTCCCAGGGGATGGACCAGCTGCGATCAACTACTTATCCCCCATCCTGTGGACAGAGGGTACGGTTTTCTTCACAGGAGCACTCCTTTAATCTAATGTGGCCATAATACTTTAATTAATCAATAATATAATAAGTTCTGCAACTTTTTCTCACCACTGTCAAGATCTCTGCTTGCTGACAGTGAAAATGAACATGGTCTAATACTGCTCAAGGCTACAGCTGACCACACATAGCAGGACTGCCCGACCACCTAATACCTATGGGGGTCTCCCAACAACTCCCCCCTCCCATAAGCCTCCTTTAAAAAAAAGGTATCAGACTCTGGCTTTCCCCCCCTTTCACTGTACATGCACGCTCAGCCAAGCAGAGTGTGCACAGGTATGGAAGGGATGGTATCGGAAGAGGCACTCTAGAGCTGAAATATACACGAATTTCCACCAGAGATCCTGCGGGTGGCGCTAGGACCGCATTGCCGCCCCCCATAGACGGCAATTCATTTCTGAACGGATCTTTCGGCGGATCGGCTCAGAAATGCAATGAGCGGTCCTAACATCGTCCGGAGATTCGCAGTGTGAACCCGGCCTAAGGGCTTGTTACAATTGTATTCAATCTTGACAATACTTTATAACAGTGTTTTCTAACCAGTGTGCCTCCAGTTGTTGCAAAACTACAACTCCCAGCATGCCCGGACAGCCAACGGCTGTCCGGGCATGCTGGGAGTTGTAGTCTTGCAACAGCTGGAGGCACCCTGGTTGGGAAACGCTTATCTAGACCAATGTGCCCAAACCTGTGGCTGTCGGTGCATGCAAGGAGTTGTAGTTTTGCAACAGCTGGAGGCACACTGGTTGAGAAACACTTATCTAGACCAATGTGCCCAAATCTGTGGCTGTCGGTGCATGCTGGGAGTTGTAGTTTTGCAACAGCTGGAGGCACCCTGGTTGGGAAACGCTTATCTAGACCAATGTGCCCAAACCTGTGGCTGTCGGTGCATGCTGGGAGTTGTAGTTTTGCAACAGCTGGAGGCACACTGGTTGAGAAACACTTATCTAGACCAATGTGCCCAAATCTGTGGCTGTCGGTGCACGCTGGGAGTTGTAGTTTTGCAACAGCTGGAGGCACCCTGGTTGGGAAACGCTTATCTAGACCAATGTGTCCAAACCTGTGGCTGTCGGTGCATGCTGGGAGTTGTAGTTTTGCAACAGCTGGAGGCACACTGGTTGAGAAACACTTATCTAGACCAATGTGCCCAAATCTGTGGCTGTCGGTGCATGCTGGGAGTTGTAGTTTTGCAACAGCTGGAGGCACCCTGGTTGGGAAACACATCTAGACCAATGTACCCAAACCTGTGGCTGTTGGTGCATGGTGGGAGATGTAGTTTTGCAACAGCTGGAGGCACACTGGTTGGGATACACTGCAGCGCCAAAATCTCTCCTTACCTGATACTGTTACAATGTATTGGTGCAGGTAACTGTATCAGTCTGGAGTTCAGGGGGTTAAATTCACTGTCCCAAATAGATCTAATTGTGGCAAAGCATCCGCTGTGAAAAGTATTTTCAGCCTCTGGATGTGGGAAAATAAAGTTTTCTATTCACTCACAGTTAGCAGAGATCCTGAACCACACGTTGTATTAGGGGTAATTTATACATTTTCTTTCTTTAGGTGCTGATACTGTATCAGGAATTTGATTTTGCGTTGACCAAATTTTGGATACCCGGTAAATACAGGAAGTGGGCACCGGGCGTCACCTACCTGGTACATCCATTTCCACTGGAATGGCACCGCCAACTTGATGAGGAAGGCGATAATGCGGGTGAAGTAAATGAAGCAGACGATCTACGGCAAGAAACAGAAACAATTGGGAAATGAGAGTTTTACTGGCTATCTGCAGGGTGGATCCCGCCCGTACAGCGGAGAACTCAACCCCGCCACCCCCCCCCACGCCTCGCCCGCGCTGCCATCTCTGAGAAGCACATGTCAGGCTGCGGATCTGGGATTAATCTCCCTGAGAGGACTGAGTGGCACCCACTTAATAGATTGCTCCGCGCGCTGCCGGTTATTATGTCTACATCTCAAGCACCACCGCCATCTCTCAGATAGATTACTGTAATACAATTACCGCCCCCCCAGCCAACTACCCGTCCATATCAACGGGGGCGACAAGAGCCTCAATGTCACTGAAGGGGGGGGACGACTATAGGGCGTAGCCATAACATGGGGTACATAGGAGCAGTATTATAGTAGTTATATTCTTGTATATAGGGGGCAGTATTATAGTAGTTATATTCTTGTATATAGGAGGCAGTATTATAAAAGTTATATTCTTGTATATAGGGGCAGTATTATAGTAGTTATATTCTTGTATATAGGAGCAGTATTATAGTAGTTATATTCTTGTATATAGGAGGCAGTATTATAGTAGTTATATTCTTGTATATAGGAGCAGTATTATAGTAGTTATATTTCTGTATATACGAGCAGTATTATAGTAGTTATATTCTTGTTTATAGGAGGCAGTATTATAGTAGTTATATTCTTGTATATAGGAGCAGTATAATAGTAGTTATATTCTTGTATATAGGAGAAGTATTATAGTAGTTATATTCTTGTATATAGGAGCAGTATTATAGTAGTTATATTCTTGTATATAGGAGCAGTATTATAGTAGTTATATTCTTGTATATAGGGGGCAGTATTATAGTAGTTATATTCTTGTTAATAGGGGCAGTATTATAGCAGTTATATTCTTGTATATAGGAGCAGTATTATAGTAGTTATATTCTTGTATATAGGAGCAGTATTATAGTAGTTATATTCTTGTATATAGGAGGCAGTATCATAGTAGTTATATTCTTGTATATAGGAGGCCGTATTATAGTAGTTATATTCTTGTATATAGGAGCAGTATTATAGTAGTTATATTTCTGTATATACGAGCAGTATTATAGTAGTTATATTCTTGTATATAGGAGGCAGTATTATAGTAGTTATATTCTTGTATATAGGAGCAGTATTATAGTAGTTATATTCTTGTATATAGGAGCAGTATTATAGTAGTTATATTCTTGTATATAGGAGGCAGTATTATAGTAGTTATATTCTTGTATATAGGAGCAGTATTATAGTAGTTATATTCTTGTATATAGGAGCAGTATTATAGTAGTTATATTCCTGTATATAGGAGGCAGTATTATAGCAGTTATATTCTTGTATATAGGAGCAGTATTATAGTAGTTATATTCTTGTATATAGGAGCAGTATTATAGTAGTTATATTCCTGTATATAGGAGCAGTATTATAGTAGATATATTCTTGTATATAGGAGGCAGTATTATAGTAGATATATTCTTGTATATAGGAGGCAGTATTATAGTAGTTATATTCTTGTATATAGGAGCAGTATTATAGTAGTTATATTCCTGTATATAGGAGGCAGTATTATAGCAGTTATATTCTTGTATATAGGAGTAGTATTATAGTAGTTATATTCCTGTATATAGGAGCAGTATTATAGTAGTTATATTCTTGTATATAGGAGCAGTATTATAGCAGTTATATTCTTGTATATAGGAGTAGTATTATAGTAGTTATATTCCTGTATATAGGAGCAGTATTATAGTAGTTATATTCTTGTATATAGGAGCAGTATTATAGTAGTTATATTCTTGTATATAGGAGCAGTATTATAGTAGTTATATTCTTGTATATAGGAGTAGTATTATAGTAGTTATATTCTTGTATATAGGGGCAGTATTATAGTAGTTATATTCTTGTATATAGGAGGCAGTATTATAGTAGTTGTATTCTAGTATATAGGAACAGTATTATAGTAGTTGTATTCTTGTGTATAGGAGCAGTATTATAGTAGTTATATTCTAGTATATAGGAGCAGTATTATAGTAGTTATAGTCTTGTATATAGGAGCAGTATTATAGTAGTTATATTCTTGTATATAGGAGCAGTATTATAGTAGATATATTCTTGTATATATAGGAGCAGTATTATAGTAGTTATATTCTTGTATATAGGAGCAGTATTATAGTAGTTATATTCTTGTATATAGGAGCAGTATTATAGTAGTTGTATTCTAGTATATAGGAGGCAGTATTATAGTAGTTGTATTCCAGTATACATAGTGGCAGTATTAAGGCCTACATTATATCACATGGAATGGGCTCTGCTGCTAAGCTGTTACTAAATGTTTCCCTCGCTGTATACACGGTGTTCATCTCCTCGCTCCGGTCTGACTCACCATCACGTAGTAGTGTCTGAAAAGCTTCAGTTTCGCCAAGTTGATGGCAGCTGACAAAAAAAGGAGAAACAAGATAAATGAGGATGAGATGGGAAATGTCAGGGACAGGATCACACGTCCTCACAATCTGCTGGATACAAGTAATTACAGACTTTCCCATGCCGTCTCCAGGCCCCGGAGATAAAGCAGCAGGACCATGAATCTCTGGATCATACCGCTCTGTAGTGACTATGGTATTTATTAGAACAGACAACGATGTAGTTAGGAGGATCTATCAGGGTATAGGACGGGCTGCTACATTAACGCCCCCTCCCCCCATCCTCACCTTTACACAACTATGGTGTCAAGAATACAAGTCACTAGTATGTAGAGATCACTATTCTTTTTTATGCATTAACAATCCCCTATGCGCATGAGGATATAATAGTGGAAGGCTTGGCCAGGAATCAGGGTTAAAGGGGTTCTCTGCTCCAAGAAATCTTATCCCCTTTCCAAAGGACAGGGGATAAGATGTCTGATCGCGGGGGTCCCACCACTGGGAACCTTTGCGATCTCTCCTGCAGGACCCAGTCATCTTGTGCACGGAGCGAACTTTGTTTCGTGTCCGATGACGGATGATACAGGAACCGGAGGATCGTGATGTCACACCCCGCCCCCTCAATGCAAGTCTATGGAAGGGGGCGTGAAGGCTGCCATTGAGGGGGCGGGGCCCTGATGTCACGATACTCCGGCCCCTGTATCGCTCGTCATCAGTTCGCTCCGTGCAGCGGGTACTGCTGGAGAGATTGGGGGTGTCCACAGCAGCGGGACCCCCGCAATTAGACATCTTATCCCCATCCAAAGGATAGGGGATAAGATGTCTAGAGGTGGAGTACCCCTTTAATGTTAGGTGGGCCTCGCTTGTCCATTAATTAGTGCTCATTCACACTGATGGCGTGCTCCGGTAAAAGATTGGCCATTTGGTGCAACAAAAGAAAAGGAAACAAACAGGTCTGAACAGCAGTGTGAACCTAGCCCTACATGAAGGGATCATTTATTCGGGGGCATTCATCATTCTAAATCAGTGTTTCCCAACCAGTGTGCCTCCAGCTGTTAAAAAACTACAACTCTCAGCATGCCCGGGCATTTTTTGGCTGCAATTGTTGCACATAGAGCAGTGTTTCCTTGTCTGTTTCAACACCACAACTCCCATCATACCCCAAGGGCAAGCTGGGGGTTATAGCTTCATAACCAGGGTGCCTCCAGCTGTTGCAAAACTACAACTCCCAGCATGCTTGGACAGCTGTGGGCTGTCTGGGCATGCTGGGAGTTGTAGTTTTGTCTTATATAGGAGGTCCACACTTTGGAGACCACTGGTCTAGGTTGAGTGTGCATGCTGGGAGTTGTAGTTTTGCAACAGCTGGATGGCAGCAGATTGGACATCTAGGCCTTTGGGCAGTGTTTTATAAACAGTGTGCCTCCAGCTGTTGCAAAACAACTCCCAACAGAGGGCCCCATAGCAACACACAGGCATTGGCCGTCTACACCATTGTTTTGCTACCAAGGGGGCTCCAGCTGTTGCAAAACTACAACTCCCAGTATGCCCGGACAGCCTTTGGCTGTCCGGGCATGCTGGGAGTTGTAGTCTTGCAACAGCTGGAGGCACCCAGGTTTGGAAACACGGGGTTAGAACATTGGTCTAAAGCATGTGACCAGTATGTGCCAGATCTCCATATAAGGTGGAGTCCTCCCTTAAGCAGTCCGTCCATTCTCCGGAGAGCTGATCAGTGAGGAGATCCATACTTGTCACGTTCGGCTTCGCTAATTGAGCGGCTTCTGGTGAACGGCGCCAAGAATTCCTGTAAGAAAACAGGGAGCTGAGGAGGGGCAGCTGTGAGATGTGCGGACTCTGCGGGGGCCATGTGGACATCGTCTCCGGGTGATGTTCTGTCTTATGGAGAGCGGCACTTCACACACCCGAAAATGATTTATTGTGTGGTTCCCTATTACCTGGCATCACGAGGAGCGCCAGACTATAGAGAGGTCCTCACAGTGCCCCCATATAAGAGCCCATCAAAAGCCCCCCCCCATAACCATACATACTACAGTGCCCCCATATAAGAGCCCATCAAAAGCCCCATAACCATACATACTACAGTGCCCCCATATAAGAGTCCATCAAAAGCCCCCATAACAATACATACTACAGCGCCCCCCATATAAGAGCCCATCAAAAGCCCCATAACCATACATACTAGTGCCCCCATATAAGAGCCCATCAAAAGCCCCCCCATAACCATACATACTACAGTGCCCCCATATAAGAGCCCATCAAAAGCCCCCCCATAACCATACATACTACAGTGCCCCCATATAAGAGCCCATCAAAAGCCCCCCCATAACCATACATACTACAGTGCCCCCATCTTGGAGCTAGATATGTTACCCATCACAGCCCCCCGTATGCATACATACTACAGTACCCCCACATAAGTGCCAGCCACATTACCCATGACAACCCCCCAGATTCATGCAAATCACTGTCCCTTAACAGCCAACAGTTCCCATAGCCATACAAATTACACTGTCCCCATAAGAAAGTTACCCATCATAGTACCACTATATCCCCACTACAGGCAACAACTGCATTCCTCCCCCACCGCAGCCAACCCCCGTCCCACCCACACCGCAGCCGACCCCCCGTCCCCCCCCACACCGCAGCCGACCCCCGTCCCCCCCCCACACCGCAGCCGACCCCCGTCCCCCCCCCACACCGCAGCCGACCCCCCGTCCCCCCCCCACACCGCAGCCGACCCCCCGTCCCCCCCCCACACCGCAGCCGACCCCCCGTCCCCCCCCCCACACCGCAGCCGACCCCCCTTCCCCCCCCCACACCGCAGCCGACCCCCCCGTCCCCCCCCACACCGCAGCCGACCCCCCGTCCCCCCCCACACCGCAGCCGACCCCCGTCCCCCCACACCGCAGCCGACCCCCGTCCCCCCACACCGCAGCCGACCCCCGTCCCCCCACACCACAGCCGACCCCCGTCCCCCCACATTACAGCCGACCCCCGTCCCCCCACATTACAGCCGACCCCCGTCCCCCCACATTACAGCCGACCCCCGTCCCCCCACATTACAGCCAACCCCCGTCCCCCCACATTACAGCCAACCACTGTCCCCCCACATTACAGCCAACCACTGTCCCCCCACATTACAGCCAACCACTGTCCCCCCACATTACAGCCAACCACTGTCCCCCCACATTATAGCCAACCACTGTCCCCCCATCACAGCCAACCACTGTCCCCCATCACAGCCAACCACTGTCCCCCCCACATCACAGCCAACCACTGTCCCCCCCACATCACAGCCAACCACTGTCCCCCATTACAGCCAACCACTGTCCCCCCACATCACAGCCAACCACTGTCCCCCCCACATCACAGCCAACCACTGTCCCCCCATCACAGCCAACCACTGTCCCCCCATCACGGCCAACCACTGTCCCCCCACATCACGGCCAACCACTGTCCCCCCACATCACGGCCAACCACTGTCCCCCCCACATCACAGCCAACCACTGTCCCCCATTACAGCCAACCACTGTCCCCCCACATCACAGCCAACCACTGTCCCCCCCACATCACAGCCAACCACTGTCCCCCCATCACAGCCAACCACTGTCCCCCCACATCACGGCCAACCACTGTCCCCCCACATCACGGCCAACCACTGTCCCCCCACATCACGGCCAACCACTGTCCCCCCACATCACGGCCAACCACTGTCCCCCATTACAGCCAACCACTGTCCCCCATTACAGCCAACCACTGTCCCCCATTACAGCCAACCACTGTCCCCCATTACAGCCAACCACTGTCCCCCATTACAGCCAACCACTGTCCCCCATTACAGCCGACCACTGTCCTCCACTACAGCCGACCACTGTCCCCCATTACAGCCAACCACTGTCCCCCCACATCACGGCCAACCACTGTCCCCCATTACAGCCAACCACTGTCCCCCCACATCACGGCCAACCACTGTCCCCCATTACAGCCAACCACTGTCCCCCATTACAGCCAACCACTGTCCCCCATTACAGCCAACCACTGTCCCCCATTACAGCCAACCACTGTCCCCCATTACAGCCAACCACTGTCCCCCATTACAGCCAACCACTGTCCCCCATTACAGCCGACCACTGTCCTCCACTACAGCCGACCACTGTCCTCCACTACAGCCGACCACTGTCCTCCACTACAGCCGACCACTGTCCCCCATTACAGCCGACCACTGTCCTCCACTACAGCCGACCACTGTCCCCCATTACAGCCGACCACTGTCCCCCATTACAGCCGACCACTGTCCCCCATTACAGCCGACCACTGTCCCCCATTACAGCCGACCACTGTCCCCCATTACAGCCGACCACTGTCCCCCATTACAGCCGACCACTGTCCCCCATTACAGCCGACCACTGTCCCCCATTACAGCCGACCACTGTCCCCCATTACAGCCGACCACACTGCCCTCCTATAAATCCTAAAATAATTACTCCTGATCCCCTGCGTCTCTACAGGTCACACATCTCTATATAAAGCTCCATTATCTCCAGCATGAATCACACAATTCACAGCAGACAATTACGGCAGCTGCGCGTGTAATCACCGGCAGCGAGGAACCGGACGGCGACATTTACAGCGAGGCGGAAACTGTTCCCGGAAAAAAAAAAAAAGGCTTAAAAATAGCGTTATCACTAAATTAAAACAAGCGACTTAACCAGCGCCTGTCACCCGCAGAGATAAACGACACGACTAAGCCCAAACGCCCCCCCCCCCCCCCCTCCCGATGGACCTTACACCATCAGATATGATCTGTACACACGATAAGCGGCCATGTTCTGAGGACACGGGTACAGTCCACATTACATGTAAATCCTCTGTATCATATGTTGTCTATAGTTATAATGAGGGGGTATAAGAAGGGGGCACAGTCTGCATTCTATCTGTACGGATTATCACCCCCAAAGGGGCTGTGTCCATCTCATTAACCCCCCCCCCCCTGGAATAGCTGGTGGGATGACGCACTGCCAGATGACAGTAAATAACGCGTAGCAGCCGCCCGCGGAGGGTTGGGGCCGATGTAAGTAATGGAGGATTTGTTTACACGTGTAAACATGCTGTGTTCCCGGGGTCACGGCGTCAGGCGGAGGAGCAGCGAGCGGCCCTTATATAGACAGCGGAGGGGAGAGGTATGTGAGGAGCAGAGCTGCTACCTAAACCAACATTATTAATGACAACCCCTGACCAAACAGGCTATATGTAGTGATATCGCCGGGGGGGCGTCTGCCATCTTTAGGGCAGTCATGTGACACAGGGAAACGTCACAATTATTGCACATCGTAAACTAAAAATACATTTCTGCAACTCTGAGCATCAATTTAAAGCCATTTCAACATCTCTGCTTGCTGTGTATGAATATTCCTGTTTACAATCAGGGCTAATATGCGTAAATTCTCTGTCTACGCCCGCGGTTCTCAACTAGTGTGACTTCAGGTTTTGCAAAACTACAACTCCCAGCATGCCCTGACAGCCAAGACCAGTGGTCTCCAAACTATGGACCTCCCAGATATTGCAAAACTACAACTACAAGCATGCCCGGACAGCCTAGATAAGTGGTCTCCAAACTATGGACCTCCCAGATACTGCAAAACTACAACTCCCAGCATGTCCTGACAGCCTAGATAAGTGCTCTCCCAACTGTCGACCTCCCAGATATTGCAAAACTACAACTCCCAGCATGCCCGGACAGCCAAAGGCTGTCCGGGCATGCTGGGAGTTGTAGTTTTGCAGCAGCTAGAGGGACACTGGCTTATAAGATTGTCTCTGCTATCTCTTCTCTGTGCATGCGTTACCATTGCTGGACTCCAGACCCCCTTGTTCTTCAGTTTGTCGGGGTCCCAGCAGTCACACACATATACCCTATTGTCTATATAAGGGATAAAAGCTGTAGTTGGGACAACCTCTTTAAAGGAGAGCTTCTTTCTTCCAAGAAACAGCGCCACTCTTGTCCTCAGGTTGTGTGCGGTATTACAACTCAGCTCCATTCACTTCAAAAGGAATTGACCTGTAATACCGCGCACAACCTGAAAACAAGAGTGGCGCTGTTTGAAGAAAGAAAGCAGCTCTGTTTTCCTAATCCTGCACTGTCCCTTTAAGGCTCTGTTCACACATGATCCTATTGACTATAATGGAGTCCTGTCAGGGTTCTGTGGCCTTAATAGGAAGACTAACATCTTGCGTTGCATTATTTTTCCCATGAAATCTGATGGAATTACCGACAATAAAGAGGCGGCCATGACCTGTATCCAGCCCCGTGAACGACTGATACATTTACGGAAACATTATACCTGCGCCGTTACATTGTAGCAAACCATCAGGTGGGGGCGCCTCCAGCTCATACAGGATTGGCTACAAAGGAGAGAACTATGACAAAATATCTGCTGTAATCCCCCAGTTATGTGGACGTATTCAGCGCCCCCCGCAGGAGACATGAGGTATTTACACATTTGTCACAAACCAATGAGCTGTAACAAAATAAATAAATAAATAAAATAAAAAGGTAGGGCATGCTGGGAGTTGTACTTCTGCAAGAGCCACCAATCAGGGAACACTGCTCTGGATCAGTGTATTCCAAACAGTGTGTCTCAAGCTGTTGCAAAACTACAACTCCCAGCATGCTCGGACAGCCTTTGGCTGTCCGAGCATGCTGGGAGTTGTAGTTTTGCAACATCTGGAGACACACTGCTTGGAAAACCCTGCTCTCAATGCTGCAGGTGCAGGCTATCAGGGCATGATGGGAGTTGTAGTTTTGAAACAGCTGGAGACACACTGCTTGGAAAACACTGCTCTAGATTCTGCAGGTGCAGGCCATCAGGGCATGATGGGAGTTGTAGTTTTGAAACGGGGTCCTATGTTGGGGAGGAACACTGCTCTAGGTGCTCCAGTTGCACCTGCACACTGTCTGGGCATGCTGGGAGTTGTAGTTTTAGAACAGCTGACGAGCCCCAGTTGCCTCAGACTGTCAATGTATGATGGGTGTTGTAGTTTCTCACAGCGCCAGTATGATGCGCAGTGTGCGCTCAGCTACATCCCCCCCCCGACACTTCCCATAAAGATCCCACAATGCACCAACACATCACAAAGCAATCAAACACGTCTGCATTCACTCCCAGGAGACGTCTTTCTCCATCTTCAGGCTCCTTCTCCAGCCGCTCCCTACACCATCACCCCCAGAGTGACCGGCAAAGAGCATTAAATCACCGGCAGATGCGGGAGAGGGTGGAGCGGGCGCTGCGGAATGATGGCTCCTGTCTGCGGGTTTATAGGTAAAGACAGGGTCACGTTCCCTCCGACAGAACAGAGCGCTCCCAGGAGCAGGATAGACGTCTGGTTATATGGCGCTATTACCCCGCGACAAGCTGAATGGACGACTCGTAAAAGACAATGGCGGCAATTTATATTCATGGTTTAAAGCTGCGTAATGGGTACAGCCGAAAACTGCTCCCCGTAGATTATAATGGTATAAACCTCCCGCAAGGAAGAACCGCAGGATCAGCGGATGGAGGTGAAACAGAAGACGTTATACCGTATGGATGATGCTGCAGTGCAGGACGTATACAGACGACGTTATACCGTATGGATGATGCTGCAGTGCGGGGCCGTACACAGAAGAAGTTATACCGTATGGATGATGCTGCAGTGCAGGGCGTACACAGAAGATGTTATACCGTATGGATGATGCTGCAGTGCAGGGCGTACACAGAAGATGTTATACCGTATGGATGATGCTGCAGTGCAGGGCATATACAGAAGATGTTATACCGTATGGATGATGCTGCAGTGCAGGGCGTATACAGAAGATGTTATACCGTATGGATGATGCTGCAGTGCAGGGCGTATACAGAAGACGTTATACCGTATGGATGATGCTGCAGTGCAGGGCATATACAGAAGATGTTATACCGTATGGATGATGCTGCAGTGCAGGGCATATACAGAAGATGTTATACCGTATGGATGATGCTGCAGTGCAGGGCGTATACAGAAGACGTTATACCGTATGGATGATGCTGCAGTGCAGGGCATACACAGAAGATGTTATACCGTATGGATGATGCTGCAGTGCAGGGCCGTACACATAAGACGTTATACCGTATGGATGATGCTGCAGTGCAGGGCATACACAGAAGATGTTATACCGTATGGATGATGCTGCAGTGCAGGGCATACACAGAAGACGTTATACCGTATGGATGATGCTGCAGTGCAGGGCGTACACAGAAGACGTTATACCGTATGGATGATGCTGCAGTGCAGGGCCGTACACATAAGACAGATCTAATGACCCTACAACACTGATACACCTCTCCACACTCAGCC
Source organism: Hyla sarda (assembly GCF_029499605.1). Taxonomy (NCBI): domain Eukaryota; kingdom Metazoa; phylum Chordata; class Amphibia; order Anura; family Hylidae; genus Hyla; species Hyla sarda. Next base: position 3,030,217 of record NC_079197.1, read on the forward strand.
AAGACAAGGGTGCATGTGATTACAATTAAGAGAGGGGAGAAGATCACTGCCAGACTCCTCTGTCCCCCCCCCTCCCTCCAGACTCCTCTGTCCCCCCCCCCCTCCCTCCAGACTCCTCTGTCCCCCCCCTCCCTCCAGACTCCTCTGTCCCCCCCCCCTCCCTCCCTCCAGACTCCTCTGTCCCCCCCCCTCCCTCCCTCCAGACTCCTCTGTCCCCCCCCTCCCTCCAGACTCCTCTGTCCCCCCCCTCCCTCCAGACTCCTCTGTCCCCCCCCTCCCTCCAGACTCCTCTGTCCCCCCCCTCCCTCCAGACTCCTCTGTCCCCCCCCTCCCTCCAGACTCCTCTGTCCCCCCCCTCCCTCCAGACTCCTCTGTCCCCCCCCTCCCTCCAGACTCCTCTGTCCCCCCCCTCCCTCCAGACTCCTCTGTCCCCTCCTCCTTCCAGACTCCTCTGTCCCCTCCTCCTTCCAGACTCCTCTGTCCCTTCCTCCCTCCAGACTCCTCTGTCCCCTCCTCCCCCCTCCCTCCAGACTCCTCTGTCCCCTCCTCCCCCCTCCCTCCAGACTCCTCTGTCCCCCCCTCCCCCCTCCCTCCAGACTCCTCTGTCCCCCCCTCCCGACTCCTCTGTCCCCTCCTCCCCCCCTCCCTCCAGACTCCTCTGTCCCCTCCTCCCCCCCTCCCTCCAGACTCCTCTGTCCCCTCCTCCCCCCCTCCCTCCAGACTCCTCTGTCCCCTCCTCCCCCCCTCCCTCCAGACTCCTCTGTCCCCTCCTCCCCCCTCCCTCCAGACTCCTCTGTCCCCTCCTCCCCCCCTCCCTCCAGACTCCTACGTCCCCTCCTCCCCCCCTCCCTCCAGACTCCTACGTCCCCTCCTCCCCCCCTCCCTCCAGACTCCTACGTCCCCTCCTCCCCCCCTCCCTCCAGACTCCTACGTCCCCTCCTCCCCCCCTCCCTCCAGACTCCTACGTCCCCTCCTCCCCCCCTCCCTCCAGACTCCTACGTCCTCTCCTCCCCCCCCTCCAGACTCCTCCGTCCTCCTCCCTCCAGACTCCTCCGTCCTCCTCCCTCCAGACTCCTCCGTCCTCCTCCCTCCAGACTCCTCCGTCCTCCTCCCTCCAGACTCCTCCGTCCTCCTCCCTCCAGACTCCTCTGTCCTCCTCCCTCCAGACTCCTCTGTCCTCCTCCCTCCAGACTCCTCTGTCCTCCTCCCTCCAGACTCCTCTGTCTTCCTCCCTCCAGACTCCTCTGTCCTCCTCCCTCCAGACTCCTCTGTCCTCCTCCCTCCAGACTCCTCTGTCCTCCTCCCTCCAGACTCCTCTCTCTCCCCTCCTCCTCCCTCCAGACTCCTCCGTCCTCCTCCCTCCAGACTCCTCCGTCCTCCTCCCTCCAGACTCCTCCGTCCTCCTCCCTCCAGACTCCTCCGTCCTCCTCCCTCCAGACTCCTCCGTCCTCCTCCCTCCAGACTCCTCCGTCCTCCTCCCTCCAGACTCCTCCGTCCTCCTCCCTCCAGACTCCTCCGTCCTCCTCCCTCCAGACTCCTCCGTCCTCCTCCCTCCAGACTCCTCTGTCCCCCCCCTCCAGACTCCTCTGCCCCCCCCCCCCCTCCAGACTCCTCTGTCCCCCCCCCCTCCAGACTCCTCTGTCCTCCTCCCTCCAGACTCCTCTGTCCCCCCCCCTCCAGACTCCTCTGTCCCCCCCCCTCCCTCCAGACTCCTCTGTCCCCTCCTCCTTCCAGACTCCTCTGTCCCCTCCTCCTTCCAGACTCCTCTGTCCTCCTCCTCCTTCCAGACTCCTCTGTCCCCTCCTCCTTCCAGACTCCTCTGTCCCCTCCCTCCAGACTCCTCTGTCCCCTCCCTCCCTCCAGACTCCTCTGTCCCCTCCTCTCCCCCCCCCCTCCAGACTCCTCCGTCCTCCTCCCTCCAGACTCCTCCGTCCTCCTCCCTCCAGACTCCTCTGTCCTCCTCCCTCCAGACTCCTCTGTCCCCTCCTCCTCCCTCCAGACTCCTCCGTCCTCCTCCCTCCAGACTCCCAATAGGATGAGATAGATTAAATCCAACATGCCTGATCCTTCTGCCATTAGGGGAGTCAGCAGACCCCATAGACATTAGGTGACAAGCTTCTCCTACCTCAATAACCAGGGTGGGCGAATACTTATTTGTGTAATGAAGCCACTTCACAAATAATTCTGATTAGGAATATTCTACCAATCTATGTATACAGCTCCTGTGCAGATCTATGTGTCGTCCAGGTATCAGGTATACACACAGGTCGGCCTAGGAGCTGTAAACACAACACAGAACAATATAATCATAAAATATAATATATAAAAACTCTGCAAAGTTGAATATTTTTTCAATGTAGAAGCATCAGAGCAATAAAATATTCATACCCTTCTAAATCCAGTAAATGGCAGATATCTTATTGTTTCCATCCCAAAGAACACAATGTTCAGGGCTGAAATATGAAGGAAAGTGTCTAAGAATTAAAGGGGATGGAGGAGCTGGAAAATGGCGGAGGACATTACTGTAGGGATCGGGGTCTGTGGGGTTGATTGTGTTCACGGATCTGCAGACATTTTATACATTCACCGCTGGAGTCTCTTATGTCTGCTGGGAGGTTTGACAACAGGGCCTTATGATAAAAGTGAAGGAACCTCATTACATAAAGAGGCCTCTGTGCCGATCCATCACTTCAAAGCCAAACACTGAAGGGAAAGGTGCCGAGGTGTTTGCATTCTCCAGATACAGACCCTGCAGCCATGACGTCTCCCCAGAGGGAGGTATATACAATGTTATATACAAGCTGCAGCCGTACAGGGGAAGACAAAGCGTTTCCTGCTCCTTGGTAATGTGTCTGATGATTGAGCGGCTTCACCGCACCACACGGACAACAACATGAAGAGTCATTCATCGCCACCTGGTGGAGACGACCAACATTACATCAGCAATGCAGCAACACTGCATGGCGTCTCCCAGAACATGGGGCTGCCAATAGAAGGACATCAGCCGAGACCAGACCAGGAACACGACATTGTTATCTATACAGACTTATCACAAGTAGCAGAGAGATTTACCTTTCCCATCTGTGGCTGAAGCTTCCTGAAGATGTCGGATGGACCTGGTCACAAAAAAGAGAGAAGATAAGGGAGACAGTAAGCAAATGAGAAGCAAGAAATGACTAAACCTGAAGTAAACAACATCAAGGTCCTGATACATTGTAACAAAAAATTATAATTCAGGTCAACTGCAGAGAAAACTCTCATCTGTACACAGGTAGGACGCCACCGGACGGGCTGCAGGACGCCTCAGGTTGGGCTGCAGGACGCCACAGGTTGGGCTGCAGGACCCCACAGGTTGGGCTGCAGGACGCCACAGGTTGGGCTGCAGGACCCCACAGGTTGGGCTGCAGGACGCCACAGGTTGGGCTGCAGGACGCCACAGGTTGGGCTGCAGGACGCCACAGGTTGGGCTGCAGGACCCCACAGGTTGGGCTGCAGGACGCCACAGGACGGGCGGCAGGACGCAGATGGTAGAAATGCATGCTGCAGGGAATTTACATTTACTCCTTAAAGCATTACTGTCACCAAAAACAACTTTTGCTAGTTTGGTTATTAATCACACCGGGTCTCACTCCTGTTGCGATCGTGAGTTATCAGCCAGTGTAGCGGGCAGCACTGTGCTGCGCTCCCCGGCCACCCGAGAGACAGAATTCACTCTTCACAGATTAAAGGAATGCGGCCACCTAGCATCATGGCTTCCAGACTTTTATTCACACATCATACGTGTGGGTGCACAGGCAGGTTACACAAAACATTGAGCAAGGTTCGGTTCACACGTGAATGTGCATTTTATGGCTCAGCCGGAAGAAGCACATTCACGTGCAAAATGGACGGTGATCAAGGTTTGGCGCATTTCTTTAATCTATGAAGAGTGAATCTCTTAAAAATGGACCTTTAGTTGATAATCTGGTCTCTGTAGACACACGGATCTCCACGTACGTGTCACAGAGCGATATATACCGCCATAGGTACGAAAGTAAATACGTTTACCCTATACAGTCCTGAAGATCCATATACAGTGATCTCACAGTGATCAGATGGGAAGGTCGTGACAACTGCACAGGGTTCACTACAGGTCACTGAACCGTGATGTGAGCGGCGGGATGAGCAGATTACTGCCATGTATTACCATATGACAGGAAACAAGATGGCGCCACAACACATGAGGTCCACAAGGAACAGGATCTCCTTCCACAGCCCAGAATCTGTCGTCCCCTCCTCTGTGGACTCGATGATGATATATGCCACATTAGCTAGAACCTGTCAAGAGAAGAGACGTTAACCCCAAACTACCCAGACCCAAATCACACAGAAGGAGACTGTATACATGTCTAAAAAGTGCAGAGACCAGAGACCCCCAAAGACATCTACACCATTGTGTGAGAGAACAACACTGATCTGTTCTATGGTGAGGAGAGAACAACACTGATCTGTTCTATGGTCAGGAGAGGACAACACTGATCTGTTCTATGGTCAGGAGAGAACAACACTGATCTGTTCTATGGTGAGGAGAGGACAACACTGATCTGTTCTATGGTGAGGAGAGAACAACACTGATCTGTTCTATGGTCAGGAGAGAACAACACTGATCTGTTCTATGGTGAGGAGAGAACAACACTGATCTGTTCTATGATCAGGAGAGAACAACACTGATCTGTTCTATGGTGAGGAGAGAACAACACTGATCTGTTCTATGATCAGGAGAGAACAACACTGATCTGTTCTATGGTGAGGAGAGGACAACACTGATCTGTTCTATGGTCAGGAGAGAACAACACTGATCTGTTCTATGGTGAGGAGAGAACAACACTGATCTGTTCTATGATCAGGAGAGAACAACACTGATCTGTTCTATGGTGAGGAGAGGACAACACTGATCTGTTCTATGGTCAGGAGAGAACAACACTGATCTGTTCTATGGTGAGGAGAGAACAACACTGATCTGTTCTATGGTGAGGAGAGGACAACACTGATCTGTTCTAGGCTCAGGAGAGAACACCACATGGTCTGCTCTATGGTCAGGAGAGAACAACACTGATCTGTTCTAGGCTCAGGAGAGAACAACACTGATCTGTTCTAGGCTCAGGAGAGAACAACACTGATCTGTTCTAGGCTCAGGAGAGAACGCCACATGGTCTGCGCAATGTTCAAGATTTAACTTTTGTGCCTAAACTCGGATCATATAATGAGAAAGTGAATATCCAGGCTCTTTTAGAGATTCGTATTACACTTGTGTGAATATAGCCGTATCTACCGGACAGAGGACCGTGACATATACACATAGCGCTGCATAGGTCATCTGTAGGATCCGCTCGCTGTCATCTACGCTATTCTTTGATGTGTGCCAACATATATCATCAGGCTGACACCGCTCAGGATATCATTTAGGCCTTTGTTGGAGTCACTTGTTGTAGGTCAAGTGTTTATACTGAGTCCTTTTCCGAAGGCTGTCAGGGCATGCTGGGAGTTGTAGTTTAGTAACAGCTCATGAACCACAGGTTGGGGAGGAAAGGGTGTATTTCCCTTGCTAACTCTGGAGAATCCACCTGTGTCCTGATTAATGAGGTATCAGGAAGGGGAAGTGTGTTTAAAAGGAAAGGAAACAGAATAGTTGGGGTCTCCCTTGGATACAGTATTCTGGCTGTTAGAGGGGGAGACACTCGGACCCTGTTTAGGTAACACGCAGAAGGCGCTGCGAGTGGTCCAAGAAGTGGTGTGAACTGTGAATAACAGGTTGCAGGAGACACGTTATACTGGCTGAGCTCACCAGTTCGTAGTCAGGGCATGCTGATATGTGTAGTCAGTGACCAGACGCTTCTAGGACTTTATTTTGTTCCTGTTTATGGTTTTTGTTTTACCTGCAACCTGTGGAAATAAAGCTGCGAGGAGCCCGACTTGTATGCGGAACTGTGGTCTGTGGTGTTATTGTGAGGAAACGTGTCCCGTGGCAAGTGACCAGGACGATCCCAGAGCTATCCCCAAGGAGGAATCCTTACAATATATATATTATATATATATATCTATCACACACACACACACACTGGGGCAAAAAAAGTATTTAGTCAGCCCCCAATTGTACAAGTTCTCCCCCTTATAAAGATGAGGCTGTAATTTCCATCATAGGTTATAACCTCAACTATGAGACAGAATGAGAAAAATCCATAAATCACATTGTCTGATTATTAAAGAATTTATTTGCAAATTATGGTGGAAAATAAGTACACTGCTCAAAAAAAATAAAGTGAACACTGCGATAACACATCGTAGATCTGAATGAATGAACTAATCGTATGAAATCCTTTCCTCTTTACATAGTTGAATTTGCTGACAACAAAATCACCAACAATTATCAATGGAAATCATCACCCCCTGGAGGTCTGGATATGGAGTCACTCAAAATAACAGAGGAAAACCCCACTACAGGCTCATCCAACTTTATGTAATGTCCTTAATACAAGTCCCAATGAGGCTCAGTAGTGTGTGTGGCCTCCACGTGCCCGTATGACCTCCCTACAACGCCTGGGCATGATCCTGATGAGGTGGAGGATGGTCTTCTGAGGGATGTCCTCCCAGACCTGGACTAAAGCATCCGCCAACTCCTGGACAGTCTGTGGTGGATGGAGCGAGACGTCCCAGATGTGCTCAATCGGATTCAGGGGAACGGCCGGCCAGTCCATAGTATCAATGCCTTCCTCTTGTAGGAACTGCTGACACACTCCAGCCACATGAGGTCTTGCATTGTCTTGTATTAGGAGGAACCCAGGGCCAACCGCACCAGCATATGGTCTCACAAGGGGTCTGAGGGTCTCATCTCGGTACCTAATGGCAGTCAGGCTACCTCTGGCAAGCACATGGAGGGCTGTGCGGCCCCCCCAAAGAAATGCCACGCCACACCATTACTGACCCACTGCCAAACCGTACATGCTGGAGGATGTTGCAGGCAGCAGAATGTTCTCCGCGGCGTCTCCAGACTCTGTCACATCACATGTGCTCAGTGTGAACCTGCTTTCATCTGTGAAGAGCACAAGGCGCCAGTGGCGAATTTGCCAATCTTGGTGTTCTCTGGCAAATGCCAAACGTCCTGCACGGTGTTGGGCTGTAAGCACAACCCCCACCTGTGGACGTCGGGCCCTCATACCACCCTCATGGAGTCTGTTTCTGACCATATGAGTGGACACATGCACATTTGTGTCCTGCTGGAGGTCATTTTGCAGGGCTCTGGCAGTGCTCCTCCTGCTACTCCTTGCAAAAAGGCGGAGGTAGCGGACCTGCTGCTGGGTTGTTGCCTTCCTACGGCCTCCTCCATGTCTCCTGATGTACTGGCCTGTCTCCTGGTAGCGCCTCCATGCTCTGGACACTACACTGACAGACACAGCAATGCTTTTTGCCACAGCTCGCATTGATGTGCCATCCTGGATGAGCTGCACTACCTGAGCCACTTGTGTGGGTTGTAGACTCCGTCTCCTGCTACCACTAGAGTGAAAGCACCGCCAGCATTCAAAAGTGACCAAAACATCAGCCAGGAAGCATAGGAACTGAGAAGTGGTCTGTGGTCACCACCTGCAGAACCACTCCTTTATTGGGGGGTGTCTTGCTAATTGCCTATAATTTCCACGTGTTGTCTGTTCCATGTGAAATTGATTGTCAATCAGTGTTCTTCCTGAGTGGACAGTGGGATTTCACACAAGTGTCAGTGACTTGGAGTTACATTGTGTTGTTTAAGTGTCCCCTTTATTTTTTTTGAGCAGCATGTTTGGTCAATAAGAAAACTTCCTCTCAATACTTAGTTATATCCCCTTTGTTGGTAATGACAGAGGTGACATGTTTTCTGTCTTCATAAGGTTCTCACACACTGTTGCTGGTATTTTGGACCATTCCTCCATGCAGATCTCCTCTAGAGCAGTGATGTTTTGGGGCTGTCGCTGGGCAACACAGACTCAACTCCCTCCAAAGGTTTTCTATGGGGTTGAGATCTGGAGACTGGTTAGGCTACTCCAGGACCTTGAAATGCTTCTTACAAAGCCACTCCTACGTTGTCCAGGTGATGTGTTTGGGTTCATTGTCATGCTGAAAGACCCAGCCACGTTTCATCTTCAATGCTCTTGCTGATGGAAGGAGGATTTCAATCAAAATCTCACGATACATGGCCCCATTCATTCTTTCCTTTACATGGATCAGTCGTTCTGGTCTCGTTGCTAAAAAACAGCTCCAAAGCGTAATGTTTCCACCCCCCATGCCACACACCAAGCCGCTTGCCTATTGCAGATTCAGTCTTCCCAGCCTGGTGCAGGTCTACAATTTAGTTTCTGGTGTCCTTCGCCAGCTCTTTGGTCTTGGCCATAGTGGAGTTTGGAGTGTGACTGTTTGAGGTTGTGGACAGGTGTCTTTTCTACTGATAACAAGTTCACACAGGAGCCATTAATACAGGTAACAAGTGGAGGACAGAGGAGACTCTTATAGAAGAAGTTACAGGTCTGTGAGAGGCAGAAATCTTGTTTGTTTGTAGGTGACCAAATACTTATTTTCCACCATAATTTACAAATAAATTCTTTAATAATCAGACAATGTGATTTTATGGATTTTTTCTCATTCTGTCTCATAGTTGAGGTTATAACCTATGATGATAATTACAGCCTCATCTTTATAAGGGGGAGAACTTGTACAATTGGGGGCTGATTAAATACTTTTTTGCTCCACTGTATAGATCAGTAAGACAGTGACAGGTATGGCGGTCCGGAATCGCTATATTACCCCAAGATACCAGTCAACCAGGTTTTAGAAAGCACATATCCCATCCAGGAAAAGCTGGGTGAGATATGGAAAATCCGAAAATAGTTAAAATATCTAGAACTTCGGTAAAGTCTGTTTCCAAGGCCTAGATTTTATGGAATGACAGGCAGGTTAGTTGGTAACGGGGCCTTTCCTCCATAACCCCCCCCCCCCCCCAGTGGAAAACAGCTTGTAATTGGGCTTTAAAATATTATAACTCTGAAGGAGAGTCTGGGAGGAAAACTCTTCTGGGAATTGGAATCCTGAGGTTTGAAGCTTCTATAGAATAAAAATTTGTGTGAGTAACATATTATTAATGTTCACTGTTTGGTTGGGTGACTGGTAGGAAGTCACCTGTATAGATTTGGAAGACAGATGGAGAAAATATTGTTTAGTTATTGCTTGGATGAGAAGGATTTACTTTGTATTTCTGTGTCTGAGCAGGATTTACTTTGTATTTCTGTGTCTGAGCAGGATTTACTTTGTATTTCTGTGCCTACGTCACTGCCTCTGACTGCTGTTTCTCCATTTTTTACCTGGCTCTATTGGCCTAATCTCCCATTAAATATTAAAAAAAAGACCATCCTTGCATAATATATTTATAACTATATCACACAAGATGGCACGTGTCCTACTGTCCTCACCTGCAGCGGGATGACAATCATAAAGATCTTCTTATCCTTATCGGACAGGATGTGTTTGACAAAGGCCCAGCCCGTCCCAATGAGAGCGATGGTGATGAACAGCAGCGCCCCCTTCAGCCTGTCAGGGAAAAAGCCTACGGTTAATTCTGGATCTATATTGTTGACCGAACTAATACTCAAATAACACCCAATGCACTTTGGTTTATACAAGAAACAAGGCTCTGATAGAAAGTTTATTGTAAGGTGTATTTCATAACCGGCCCTTCGGCCATGTTCAAGGATTTATCTTGTTCAGACAGAAAACAAACATGTCTCAGCCATCCAGGCGTTAGAGCTACGTTCTTTACCCAGCTGTTTCTTGGTCTTTTACTTTATCTCAGAACTGCCCATAGGTTCTCTATTGTTCAATCAGGGTAACTCTACAATGATGTGACCCTCAAGGCCAGTGGTCTTAAACCTGCAGACCTCCAGATGTTGCAAAACTACAACTCCCAGCATGCCCGGACAGCCGTTGGCTGTCCGGGCATTCTGGGAGTTGTAGTTTTGCAACATCTGGAGGTCCGCAGGTTGAAGACCACTGCTCTAGGAAGTGGGTCGGGTCAGGACCCTGGAGATGGGTCACCATGGTGCCTGATAAAGACTGCTGTATGTGTAAATCTCTTCTGAACTGACACCGCTCTTCTACGGATCTGCACAATGTAGAGCCGGCCTGTCCTGAAGATGCTCGTACCATGACCTTATTGGGGGTCTTGAGGTGCTGAACGACCCCCATTCGCCCTATAATTGTGCAGTCAATCTCTATGTCTACAAAAAGGTCTGCAGGCCCCAAGCCAGGACTCCTGAAGCCTCCGTCACACGGTTCTGCCACTTCACGTAGTTATTTCTCTTTTGCACAATGTTTACTGGAACCTCTGGGTGACAAGAAGTTATTGGCCTTGTTCAAGAAAAACTTGGCGCTCTAATATATGATGTAGAGAGTTTTATTTATACAGTCCTTAAATAAATTAAGGTTTCGGCCCTACCAGGACCTTCATCAGTATTTACAGGACTGGTGCGGAGAAGAGAAGAATCGGCCAAGAGCCGTGTGATGAGGTAGGTTGTAGCGTGGCGGTGTGGCATGTAGCCACGCTACAACCTACCTCCTCACACGGCTCTTGGCCGATTCTTCTATTCTCCGCACCAGTCCTGTAATATTCTGATTAGGAATCGACCGATTATCGGTTTGGCCAATAATCATGATTTTGGACATTATCGGTATCGGCAATATGCCCATAATGCCCCGCCCACCGCCCCCCGGCCAGAGACGACCGTTGCCGCCACTGCCCCATTGCCTCCCCATCCTCTGGCCACATACCACCGCCGCCCCATTGCCTCCCCCCATCCTCTGCCCACATACCGCCGCCGCCCCATTGCCTCCCCCCCATCCTCTGACCACATACTGCCGCGCCCCCCCCCCCCATCCTCTGCCCACATACCGCTGCCTCCCCCCATGGGGCGGCAGCGGTATGTGGGCAGAGGATGGGGGGGGGGGGCCACGGCGGTATGTGGGCAGAGGATGGGGGGGGGGGGGCGGAGGTGATGGGGCAACTGTGGTGGTTAGACTCAGGACCCCAGGACAGGCAGGGGGAGAGAAGCGGGCGGCAGTGGCGGTGGTCTCTGGCCCCACAAAAGCCGCTGCAGTTCATAGATTTAAAGTGCCCGCTGAAATAGCCGATAACTTATAGCGGAATATTGGTATAAGTTATCGGCTATCGGCCTGAAAGTTTACAGATTATCGGTATCGGCTCTAAAAACAAAAATCGATAACGGTCGATCCCTAATTCTGATGAAGGTCCTGGTAGGGCCGAAACGTAAATTTATTTAAGGACTGTATAAATAAAACTCTTTGCATCATATATTGGAGCGCTAAGTAGGATTGGGCTTCCTACTTGAGCACCAGCTGCGAGGGAGTGACATCTTTTCTTCACAATAAGTTATTGGCCATCTTCTTCTTCCAAAGATGCCGGGATAAAAGGCGCTCACATTCGTTCCGATAAACATTTTGTAGTTTATATTCCGACGTATACAGTAGTGTACCCTATGCCGGATCAATCGAGTTCAATGCATCATATGAAGTCTAAGAGACTGACCATGTTCTGTCCATTTCTCCATATTTACAGTTTTTAACCCCTAGAGGACAAAGGGCACATTTGTACACCCTATGCCGGTCTATGGGGCGGCCTGGCGGCTTTCAGCAATCAGGACCCACAGCTAATGCCAGATATCGTCCAGGGTGAAGTCCGGCACTATCCCCTTAGACACCGCAATTAAAAGTTAATTGCACAGTAAACATGCTGTAAATCGGTAGCTGGTAGCTTAGTAGAGCTGAAGTGGTCACTCCAAAATCGCGGGGTTCCTATCAGCTGAGGATGAGTGGAGGATCCCTACCTGCCTCAATCCTGTCCAATCGGCGCTCCATCTCTGCAGCGCCGATAATAATGGAGCGCTGATCACACTGATCTATGCTATGCTACGGCACAGCATTGATCAGTGTATGAAATTGAAATATTGCAGGTAAAAAAGTCTCCTATGGCGACTAAAAAGGTGATTAAAATGTAGTAAAAAACAAAAACAGTAATAAATGTGAATAAGCCCCTTCTCTTATAAAAGTTAGAATCACCCCCCCCCCCCCTATTTACATTTGTCAAATAAAATAATTTAAACAAACAAACATATGTGGTATTGTCGTGTGCAGAAATGTCTGAACTAGTAAAATCTATTAGTTAAACCATACAGTCAATGGTGTACACGTTAAAAAAAAAATAAAAAAATATAAAAACACCACACAAAGTCCATAGTTGCTCATTTTGGTCATTTCATATAAAAGAAAAAAAAATAGAAAAAATAAAATAAAAAAATGCCATCAACACAAAAGTGGTACCAATAAAAAATATGGATCAAGGCACAAAAATTACCCTCATTACAGCCGCGTATACGGAAAATAAAAGTGTTCTAGAGGTCAGAAGAGGACAATGTAAACATTTTAAACATACCCAAGGTGCACCGTGTGGAAATGAATAGAGATGAGCGAACTTACAGTAAATTCGATTCGTCACGAACTTCTCGGCTCGGCAGTTGATGACTTATCCTGCATAAATTAGTTCAGCTTTCAGGTGCTCCTGTGGGCTGGAAAAGGTGGAGACATTCCTAGGAAAGAGTCTCCTAGGACTGTATCCGCCTTTTCCAGCCCACGGGAGCACCTGAAAGCTGAACTAATTTAGGCAGGATAAGTCATCAACTGCCGAGCCGAGAAGTTCGTGACGAATCGAATTTACTGTAAGTTCGCTCATCTCTAGAAATGAAATGCCCAAATTAGCAAAATGGTGTTTGGTTTTTTAGTGTCAAATCAACCAATTTTATTGTAATAGGCAAGAAGGTAGCAATACCAAAGTAAAGCAAAAGTATCGGGACGCAGCCCGAATCAACAAAAAGGCAAAATCAAATGAGGAAAATAAACAAGTCCATGGGTCGAGCATGTGTGGACAAAAACAGACAGCAGGGTAATAAAACAGAACGGGTGTTGTCAGTGATTACGTTAGAGATAAGGTATGGCGAATCTCCGGGCAATAGGAGGATGACATCCAAGGAGACCAAACCCTCTCGTAGGAGGCCATCATGTCGGCGCGAACCGCGTAAATTTTTTCAAAGATCAGAATATCATTAACTCTATCAACTACTCTATCAATAGACAGGACTGGGCTCTTCCAGCATGTTGCTATATGGATCCGCGCAGCCAGCAGTATGAATTGCGCTAATCTAAACTGGCTGTTGGGCATCCTGCGCGGCCGTCTGCCGAGGAGACAAAAAGCAGGTTGGAGGGGACAGCGAAATGGTGTTTGGTTTTTTACAATTTCGCCCAACAAAACATTTGGGGAGGGGGGGTCCCAGTGCACGAGGAGAGCTGACTGTCGGGTAGAAAATCATAAGGGGTCCCAGTGGACAGTCCCCCCCCCCCCCCAATCACACACTTATACCTAGGTCAGTGGTCTTCAACCTGTGGACCTCCAGATGTTGCAAAACAACAACACCCAGCATGCACAGACAGCCAACGGCTGTTCGTGCATGCTGGGAGTTGTAGTTTTGCAACATCTGGAGGTCCACAGGTTGAAGACCACTGCCCTAGGTGATAAATTGTCCAGCAGTGCATTACAAGTGGATGTCATTGGAGTAAAATGCAATAAAGGATCAGTAACGAGTTAATAAATATAGATGATACCTGGTCAAACTACAGGAGCATTGTTATTTAGGGAGCAGTCACCCCACATTGAGCTCAGTAGAGATTCCCATCATACATGGATTATACTTACAGATGAGTGATGTAATAAACCACCGCCCAGCCCTCGATCGGATATCCCTGAGTCGCAATATAGTGATAATCGATCTGAAGACAAAAAAAAAGCAGAATTAACCAGCAGTCCGTTTCAGGCCGTGCTGCGGAGCGGACCATCTTCTCTTACATCATCACACGCTGAAGCCGTCTCCCCCTCCCCCCCGCGCCCTGTATAGTGGAGTCCAAGAAAAAGACGACCCGACTCACATGGATATTGTCCAAAAAAATTATAATTAATTGTATATGGTCTTTATTAAATGCATACAAAAGATTAAAAATAAAAATAAATGGGTGAAGATGTCCTTAAAAATCCAAACGCATTTCAGACAATATGTCCTGCGTTATAGTCAACTGACAAAGGACATATTGTCCAAAACGCGTCAGTCGTGTTTTTAGAACCTGTTCACCCATCTCTTATCTTTTGCATACTATTAAATAAAGATTTCTTTGATTTTTAAAGACTATTTCTTCTTGAGCTGGATCTTCTTTTTCTTGGACTCTAGAGATAACGTGCTCCGGCTCACCGTGCTGCACGGCGGAGATGCTTGCGGAGCACGTGCAGGTGCGCGGTGAGCTGAAGTTACCGTGGTTTTCGGTATAACGGAGTGTCCAGAACTTACCGTGTGGAACACCAGAGAAAGGGACTTGGTGAAGGGCAACGCCGCCATCAACCAGTGGATCTTGAACACGTCACTTCTGGAATAGAGAAAGCGGCGATTATTAACTCTTCACACGCTGCAGCCATCACTATGCACTTATCAGCGGCCATTCATTTATCAAGGTATGGCACCAGACCTATGGACCATCCAGCACAGGTGCTCTCAAAAGTGGTTGAACTGGATCAAAAAAACGTAAATGGCAAAAAAAAAAAATATTTTTCTTTATTTGGCGCAACCATACCAGATCACCGAACATACATAACCCCGGCCTTGGCGCTGCCATAAGTAAGGTTTTACAAGCAGTGCACGGAGCTTGAAGGTGACCGGGGCGTGCACAATGGCGGTCACGTTTGTCAGTCGGCAGCTCAACAACGGCCTAAACCTGGGAAATAAAGCGGCCGCAGATAATCCGCGAAATGAGACAATGCCGCTATCGGATTTAGACTCGTGTTACAGTGGATTAGTGGAGGCATTGTTCACTTTATCAGGTGCGGCGCAGTCCAACAGGATGAACGTACGTCTATATGATAAAGAATTCTTATCAGGGAAGGTTTATTAACTTCTTAACACCGTGTTTCCCAACCAGGGGGCCTCCCGCTGTTGCAAAACTACAACTCCCAGCATGCCTGGAGAGCCGTTGGCTGGCCAGACATGCTGGGAGTTGTAGTTTTGCAACAGCTGGAAGAACCCTGGTTTAGAAACACTGCCCTAAGACCTAGATGTCCAAACTGTAGACCTCCAGATGTTGCAAAACTACAACTCCCAGCATGCCCGGACAGCCGTTGGCTGTCCGGGCATGCTGGAAGTTGTAGTTTTGCAACATCTGGAGGTCTACAGTTTGGAGACCACTGCTGTATTGTTAGCACAAACGAAACATGATCTGCTGGCAACACAGTCCACAACCACCGCTCTCATATTAGACTACAATTGTGTTCTCCAGCTCTTGTAAAACCACAACTCCCAGCATGCCAGGCGTTGTAGTTTTGCAATTACTGGAGTGCCACAGGTTAGAGAGCACTGCTCTAGATCAGTCAAAGGCTGTTCTGACATGCTGGGAGTTGTAGTTTTGCAACAGCTGGAGGCACCCTGGTTGGGAAAACACTGCCTTAAGGACTGAAATTAAATATGCACCAGCAGAGTCCTTGCTGTCAGGCCCCATGTGACTTTGCTTTAAAGGGGTACTCTGGCAAAAAACCTCTGATCGCGGGGGTCCCTCCACTGGGGACCCCCGCGATCTCCGGAGCGCCACCCCGGTCATCCGAGTGAACTCCGCTCCGTGCCGGATGACTGGGGACTACAGCTGCCACGCCCCCTCCAATAGACATGAATGGAGGGGGCGTGGCGTACCTAGCAGCAGGACCCCTGCGATCAGACATCTTATCCTCTATCCTTTGGATAGGGGATAAGATGATATTCGCCAGAGTACCCTACCCTACATTACTACAGCTGCGACCAGTTATGGGCAAACAGTCGGTGACTATGACCACAGAAGATCTGTCACGAGCAGAGAACCATCTTGTGTGTATTGTATTTCCATGTCCGATCCCTTCGTTCTCGGGATGTCATGTAGTCTGATTGAAGGAATCTGCTAGGACTTTCCTCCCCTCATGTAGAACACGTGCACACGCTGAGCATCTGAGCATGCATGTGTATGGGGGGAAGGATTGTAGGAGGAAGTTGTCAACAAAACGGTAATGTGTTCATCCGACACCTATCCGAAGTGTCAGGCCAGCTTAAACGGGCACTATCCTTAAAACTAATTTTTGCTATTGCGCTCCTTATAGTAAATAAAAAGAAAAATCTTTCTAATGTACTTTGGTTAAAACAAATGTAAGTTTTTCTGTTTTATTTGTGTTTAAAAAAGCTGCCACTAGGTGTCTCCCTACTTGTCCAGAGCACATTCCCCCCCCCCCATCTCTTGCACAGATTTTGGACTCCTGCTTTCCTGGCAGAAGTGTAAAATCAGGAAATGCTGAGGGGGTTGTGTGTGCAGCCTTAGCCAATCATAGCTCATCTCTGCTCTGGGCTGTGTGTAGCAGAGTGAGGGAGGAAGTTCTCCCCTGTATGGCTTCAGATGATGTCACGCCTGCTGGGGAACGCCCCTTCCCAGTCTGTGAATCTGAGACTGAGCAGAAAATACAGAGAAATATCAAGGTAGAAAACTAACAAATAATAAAAATAAAGGCCGGGGGGGGGGGTTATCATGATGGGGGCCGTGACCGGGGAGGATTATAACATTTAACAAGATCACGAGAGGTTCTCTTTAAACCTATTAGGAGCAGATTACAGACGGTTGTAATGGGGAATAGGTCAGGTCCCCTGGCGCCTCTCAGATCGGCCTGGGACCTGATTGGTCAGGAGAATAACCTAGAATAGACGCCTCATGAATTCTCTAACGCTGCAGAGCAGGAAATCTACCTTGTTTATACAGTCACGGACACCGCACGCCGCACCCACTTCTGTTCAGACGTGATTGACAGCCGGAGTGTAGAAAGAAGCCTCGCACTCAGGTTGTCAATCAAGTTTGACTGGTGGAAGGGGGCGCAACGCTGAAAATCACCTTTATTGCTGGCAGCCATGACTGGTCATAGTGACAGAACGGTCACAGTCACAGCAATAAAAGGAGTACTCTGCTCAGCGATTGGAACAAACTGTTCCCAACGCTGGAGCTGGGAGCTTGTGATGTCATAGCCCCACCCCCTCATGACATCATGCCCCACCCCCTCAATGGAAGTTTATGGGAGGGGGCGTGATGTCATGAGGGGGCGGGACTATGATGTCATGAGCTCCCGCCGCCGGCTCAAGCATTCAGAACAATTCCAAACGCTGAGCAGCGGAGTACCCCTTTAAAAGGGGTACACCGGCGCTTAGACATCTTATCCCCTATCCAAAGGATAGGGGATAAGATGCCTGATCGTGGGGGTCCCGCTGCTGGGGACCCCCCCCGTGATCTTGCACGCCGCACCCTGTTAAAATCAGTCCCTGGAGCGAAGACGCTACGGGTATGATTACTGTCGATCACGGGGCCGGAGCATTGTGACGTCACACCTCCGCCCCCGTGTGATGTCACGCTCCGCCCCCTCAATGCAAGCCTATGGGAGGGGGCGTGACAGCTGTCACGCCCCCTCCCATAGGCTTGCATTGAGGGGGCAGAGCGTGACGTCACATGGGGGCGGAGCCGTGACGCCACAATGCCCGTGGTCGACAGTAATCAGACCCGAAACGAACACGCTCCGGGGACTGATTTTAACGGGGTGCAAGATCACGGGGGTCCCCAGCAGCGGGACCCCCACGATCAGGCATCTTATCCCCTATCCTTTGGATAGGGGATAAGATGTCTAAGTGCTGGAGTACCCCTTTAAGTTGATTTTCTGAGTCTGCAGAGAGCCCAGCTAACAGCACTGGAACGTTCTCTTGATCTGTCAGGACCTGATAGGTTCCCTATAACACCTAAAAGGTGCCAGAAAGTTAAACAGATTTGTAAATGACGTCTATATAAAATTATTAAAGCGTACCGAGCAGATCTCACAAAAAATAAAATAAAAAATAAACTGTTTTATGTTACTCAGTCCCTCATCCTGATCATGTGATTATGTCTCTATCACCGATAATTCACTAAAAAATATAATATTACAGCTGCTCAATGTCTTTTCAATTGTCTCAAAAGGGAGGGGGCGTGTCCCTCTCTTGCCTGCACTGTGATGACCCCTCCCTCACTCTGCCGACTCTCTGCTCTAGGGAGCATGGCTGCCTTGCTCTGTAACCCTTTCCTCTCTGGATTTATCCTGTACACACAATGGATTATTGGAGATTGCCTGTACTCTACCAAAGACAATACGGTTAGTGTATAACTAGTAAGGAAATACAATGCAAATGATCAGTCAAATACTAAACCTGCGCTTCCGGAGGATGTGAACCCAGACCAGCCCGGAGATGAAGAAGAAGAGCGCCATGGAGATGTAGAGCTTGGGCAGAGGGATCTCGTCTGCAGACAAGAAGCTGTCAGGATTCTTCTCAGTGATGGAGATCTATGAATGGGCGAATGACAGGGAAGGTGAATCAATAAGAACCCTATAACTCACCACAGGGACCCCCAACAATCCTGAGACGGGGGGGGGGGGGGGGGGGCACTCACCTCCAGACTGAAGGGATGGTCCAGCCGGTTCTCACTGGCACAGCTGTGGAAATAGAGGCTGTACTGTCCCTCCAACTCCGGCTTACTGACGCTGAATGAGAACTGAGGAAAGAGAAGAGTGATTAAAGGGGAACTCCGGGGGGAAATTTTTTTTTTAAATCAACTGGTGCCAGAAAGTTAAACATTTGTAAATGAAACAACAATAAGAAACGTAGGTGCACTCACCGCAAGGTTAAGACTGTCGCATCTCGGTGTCGGGTAGCCAGGTCACGGCATTCGGCACTGGCATCTTGTGGCGCTCAGAGGCTACGCCGGCAGTTTCGCACGTAAGTGCGTGCTTCTTCCGGCCTCACTGAGGCCGGAAGAAGCACGCACTTACGTGCGAAACTGCCGGCGTAGCCTCTGAGCGCCACAAAATACCATCGCCGAATGCCGTGACCTGGCTACCCGACACCGAGATGCGACAGTCTTAACCTTGCGGTGAGTGCACCGACGTTTCTTATTGTTTGAATTCGGGTAGAAAAACAGACATGGTGCACATCTACAATCTTGTATAATGATCTAATTGCTTCTCAGCATAATATCAAAAACTAACAGGTTGTTATTATACATTTTTGATCAAAAAGTACAAGCCCACTCGCCACGTCAAGGCCACCTATCCAGAGCGGGTCCCTAACGTCCCTAGCATAAAATGGCGCAGCACCGGGCGGCGACCACCACCGCCGCGACACCAATGCCCACAGGGGGGGAACGACCCACCGGCAGAGCGGCCCCAATGCCACTCAAACCAGTCTATGGGCCGCACCCTCCCGCAGACACGGCGCCACGGCAGTAACGGACACCGCACAGCACCACACCAGTGTGAACAGGGATGTAATAGCTCACTTACCATGCTCTCCCAGTCAGTCAGTTTCTTATTGTTGTTCTATTTCATACTCCATATCTTGTACGTGCACCCCGCAGGAGACTGGTACCGGAGGTCCCCGTGGACCTTGCTGCAGACGCCAATAGGTGATACAGTTCCCCATGTGTGCTCTCCCTGCACTTCTACCTATTTAAAACTCTTAATCCTTCCAGTACTTATCAGCTGCTGTATGCTACATGGGAAGTTGTGTAGTTCTTTCCAGTCTGACCACAGTGCTCTCTGCTGACACCTCTGTCCATGTCAGGAACTGTCCAGAGTAGAAGAGGTTTTCTATGGAGATTTGTTCCTGCTCTGGACAGTTCCTGACATGGACAGAGGTGTCAGCAGAGAGCACTGTGATCAGACTGGAAAGAAATTCCCAAATTTCTCTGTCTTATATAGCAGCTAATAAGTACTGGAAGAATTAAGATTTTTTAATAAAAGTAATTTACAAATCTCTTTAACTTTCTGGCACCAACATTTGTTTTCTACTCGTTTCCACCGGAGTTCTCCTTTAAAAGGGGTACTCCGGTGGAAAACAAATTGTTTCAAATCAACTGGGGCCAGAAAGTTATAAGGATCTGTAAACTACTTCTGACCAGAGTGCTCTCTGCTGCCGCCTCTGTCCGTGTCAGGAACTGTCAAGGGCAGGAGCAAATCCCTATAGCAAACCTATGCTGCTCTGGACAGTTCCTGATATGGACAGAGGTGTCAGCAGAGAGCACTGTGGTCAGACTGGAAAGAACTACACAACTTCCTGTGGATCATACAGCAGCTGATAAGTACTGGAAGGATTGATATTTTTATATAGAAGTAATTTACAAATCCGCATAACTTTCTGGCACCAGTTGATTTAACAATTTATTTTTCCCACCAGAGTACCCCTTTAATAAAAGAACACAAACACCACAGCAGCGGCAAGCCTGACTGGCAGTCGCTCAGCGCCATATATCGCTAATAATATAAATACACATATACACGACGTACCTGAAACGAGGCCACCTCCTTATCCACCATCATCGGATAACACTGCAGGAGACACAGACCCCATTAGTAAACTCGCTACTAACAATAAGAAAAACAATATGGCCGACTCATTGATTGCTTGGGCTAACAATGCAGCAGTGGTCTTGAAACTGTGGACCTCCAGTTGTTGCAAAACTACAACTCCCAGCATGCCCGGACAGCCGCTGGCTGTCCGGGCATGCTGGGAGTTGTAGTTTTCCAACAGCTGGAGGTCCACAGTTTGGAGACAACTTCAATACAGCATCAAAGTGTTACGACAGAAACCCTCTTTAAAAAATATAATTTTCTGTCAATTTACTGAGTTTTTCAGCTGCTCTTTGCCGTCACTTTTTGAAGTTTTGGGGTCCGCCTTGGGCGGGGCTTTAGGTTCTTCCTTGTTCTCCAGCTTGGGGTCCCCCTTATCGTCTTCTTTGGGTTTGGGGCCCGGATCATTCTGCACCTTCTCCTTCTCTGTCTTGGTCTCGGGGACCGGATTATCCTTCACCTTAGCATTCGGTTTGGACTCTTCTGTCTTCTCTGTCTTGGAATCTTTGGCATCTGCTTAATTAGAGGTAAAGTTAGAATAACGCTGCAGCCGTGCATCTGGGCTCATATGTGCGCTCTATGTTCTGCTGTAGGCTCTGGTGTTTCCTATCTCTGCGCGCTCTATGCTTTGCTGTACATTACCTGTGTCTCTGCGCCCTCTATGTTCTGCTGTAGGCACTGGTGTTTCCTGTCTCTGCGCTCTATGTTCTGCTGTAGGCACTGGTGTTTCCTGTCTCTGCGCTCTATATGCTGCTGTAGGCTCAGGTGTTTCCTGTCTCTGCGCCCTCTATGTTCTGCTGTAGGCTCTGGTGTTACCTGTGTCTCTGCGCTCTATGTTCTGCTGTAGGCTCTGGTTTTATCTGTCTCTGCGCTCTATGTTCTGCTGTAGGCTCTGGTGTTACCTGTGTCTCTGCGCTCTATGTTCTGCTGTAGGCTCTGGTTTTATCTGTCTCTGCGCTCTATGTTCTGCTGTAGGCACTGGTGTTTCCTGTCTCTGCGCTCTATATGCTGCTGTAGGCTGAGGTGTTTCCTGTCTCTGCGCCCTCTATGTTCTGCTGTAGGCTCTGGTGTTCTGTGTCTCTGCGCTCTATGTTCTGCTGTAGGCTCTGGTGTTCTGTGTCTCTGCGCTCTATGTTCTGCTGTAGGCTCTGGTGTTCTGTGTCTCTGCGCTCTATGTTCTGCTGTAGGCACTGGTGTTTCCTGTCTCTGCACTCTATATACTGCTGTAGGCTCTGGTGTTTCCTATCTCTGCGCGCTCTATGCTTTGCTGTATGGAAAAAATTACCCTAGGGTAGTAAGGGGCCAAAATCAGACTCAATAACTAAACCCCAAGGCCGAAGCCCGGGGTGTAAACCCCTATTGCTTACCCCTTAAAAATTAGCTTTTATTGATATTTATTAAAATATAGTTCCCACAACAAAAACGATTAAAACTGACAACCATGTGATCCAAATATGTCAGTGGGTGCATCTATAGGATCAATGTCCTCTCAGGTACTAGGTAGCCCTGCAGTGGCTGCCTGTTAAGGGGATCACTCTGGTGTCGCTTAAAACATAAACACAATTGCCGCCTCTACATGTTTCGCCTCCTCCGCGGCTTTCTCAAGAGGCAATGGTGGCAATGGTCTTGCCACCATTGCCTCTTGAGAAAGCCGCGGAGGCGGCGAAACATGTAGAGGCGGCAATTGTGTTTATGTTTTAAGCGACACCAGAGTGATCCCCTTAACAGGCAGCCACTGCAGGGCTACCTAGTACCTGAGAGGACATTGATCCTATGCTTTGCTGTACATTACCTGTGTCTCTGCGCCCTCTATGTTCTGCTGTAGGCACTGGTGTTTCCTGTCTCTGCGCTCTATATGCTGCTGTAGGCTCAGGTGTTTCCTGTCTCTGCGCCCTCTATGTTCTGCTGTAGGCTCTGGTGTTTCCTGTCTCTGCACTCTATATGCTGCTGTAGGCTCAGGTGTTTCCTGTCTCTGCACTCTATATACTGCTGTAGGCTCTGGTGTTTCCTGTCTCTGCGCACTCTATATACTGCTGTAGGCTCTGGTGTTTCCTGTCTCTGCACGCTCTAGTTCTGCTGTAGGCTCTGGTGTTTCCTGTCTCTGCACTCTATATACTGCTGTAGGCTCTGGTGTTTCCTGTCTCTGTGCACTCTAGTTCTGCTGTAGGCTCTGGTGTTTCCAGTCTCTGCACGCTCTATATACTGCTGTAGGCTCTGGTGTTTCCAGTCTCTGCACGCTCTATATACTGCTGTAGGCACTGGTGTTTCCTGTGTCTCTGAACTCTATGTTCTGCTGTACATTACCTGTGTCTCTGCGCACTTTATGTGCTGCTGTAGGCTGGGGTTTCTCGGGCGAGTTCTGAGGGGCAGAGTCTTTGGTGATTTTCGGGGGGATGGTGAAGGTGATTTGGGGCAGGAGGTTGGCGTCGGCCGTGCTCAGACAGACGCTGATAGGAGACAAATAAACGTCATTTATATACGGAACAGAAACACGAGGGACGTCTGCACAGGGAATTATCCATCACCTTTTCTCTGAGAAGTTGAGCTGCAGGAGGGCGGCATCTTTGGGGCGACTGTCCATCTTCTTCAGGATACAGTCATGGATATCCTGGTCCTTGTAGAGAAAAGATAAAACAATTACCGTATTTATCGCGGTATACCATGTACCCTCATCTGTCCAAGGAAATTTGGGTAAGGCTGCACGCACACCACGTTTTTGTTATACAGTTCCCGGAACCGTTATACGGAACCGTATAGAAAACCGTATGCATTGACTTAACATTGTAAACCGTCAAACGCATCATCCGGTTTAGTCAGTTTTGCGTCTTATATGGTTTTGTCCAGTTTTTTTACCCGTACCCAAAACTGTAGCCTATCACGGTTTTTGGTCCGGGTGAAACCGTATACATTTTATTTAACATGGGAGTCAAGGGGAACCGTACAGAACGGTATTAGCGTTCGGTTCCATCCGGTTTTCACCATACGGTTTTTGGCTTTGCACAGTTTTTTTTCTTGGAATTTCAATCAAACAAGTGAAACTTTATTCATAAAGGAGTGAAAAGTTAAAAACGTATACTTTTTTTTCTTAAAAAAACGGATGAAACCGGACACCATTTTTCAAACCGTATATGGTTTTTAGCCGTATACGGGTTGAAATTTGTTCGCACGTTTTGATACAGATTAGTCCGGTTTTGAGGAATCCGTTTTTCATCAAAAACCTGTTACGGGAACTATATTGCAAAAACGTGGTGTGCATGCAGCCTAAAAAATGGGGATGGGGGGGGGAATCAGGCAGCGGCGGCGGCGGCAAGACTCTGTCCCCACAAAAGCCGCTGCAGTTACATGATTTAAAGCGGCCGCTCTAACACGCAGACAGACTTTAACCCCTTAACAACGCAGGACGTAAATGTATGTCCTGGTGCAGTGGTACTTAGCGCACTAGGATGTACATTTACGTCCTGTACATGACCGCGAGCATTGGGCCTTGTCTCATGCGCGGCAGGTCACGGCTGCTATCAGCAACCAGGGACCCGCCGGTAACGGGTCACATCAGCGATCGCGCTGATGTCTGCCATTAACCCCTCAGATGCCGTAATCAATACATCTGCTGCAGTGTGGTCACTAAAATGGATGACCGGATCGTCCGCAGCGCTGCAGCAGGGATCCGATCATCAAGCATGGCGGCTGGAGGTCCCCTCACCTGCCTCCGCTGCCTCCGCGGGTCTTCTGCTCTGGTCTCAGATCGACCGATAACACTGATCAGTGCTGTGTCCTATGCATAGCACCGAACAGCATTAGGGTTCGTTCACACTATGGAATCTCCGCTCGCTGAATTCCGCAAGCAGAGATTCCGCCTGGCGGCCGCCGCCGAGGTTACTTAGGCGCTAGGGCCGCGGGGCACTGAGCCTTCACCATTGATGGCTATGCAGTGCTCGCGGAATCCGCGCAAAGAATGAACATGTTCTTTCTCTGCACAGAACAATTTCAGCGGCGGAATTGTCCGCCGCGGAAATTCCGCAGTGTGAACGGGTCTCGTGGAGACCCATTCACACTAATGTTAAGTTCACACCGTGGAATTCCGTAGTGTGAACATGGCCTCAGCAATCAAGTGATTGCTATAGATAGTACCCTATGGGACTATTAAAGTGTAAAAATAAAAAGTAAAAAAAATTAGAAAAACCCCCTCCCCCAATAAAAAATGTAAATTGAAAATATGAAAATATAAAAAAGAGAGTAACGATGTTTAGAAGGCGAGAAGGAAAAAACGAAAACATAAAAATTTTATTTGCCGAGTCCTTAAGGCCAAAATGGGCCTTAAGGGGTTAAGCTAAAAATTTTAGCTTAAAAAATGTTACCGGTATATGTCGGTATCTACGGTATCTGATGAGGAGGAGGAGGAGAGCAGAAACACGTACAGAGGAGGAGTAGAGCTGCAGTATAAAGCATGAGGGCAAAACGTGACCTCTATTCCTATAGGCTGTAATATGCTGCCTGAAGAGCTGACAGAGGAGGAACCAGAGGGGGCGCTATACAGACTACTGCAGGGGACGGGGTCAGGCTTAGGGTGTACATGACCCCCCCAGACTCTCACCAGATATGTGGAGAATCCATCATTCTTGGTCCGGTCCAAACTGAACCCGAACTGCAGGAGAATAGGAAGAAAAAGGGTTAACAAGGAGAAGCCTGTGACCATAACCCCCGCCCCAGACACCCCGCTCACCCACCCAAGATGCCCCCCACCCCACCCTGGACACCCCCCACTCACCCACCCAAGACACCCCCCACTCACCCACCCAAGACACCCCCCCCACCCTACCCTGGACACCCCCCGCTCACCCACCCAAGATGCCCCCCCATCCTACCCTGGACAACCCCCCCACCCAACCCTGGACAACCCCCCCACCCTACCCAAGATGCCCCCCACCCCACCCTGGACACCCCCCACTCACCCACCCAAGATGCCCCCCACCCCACCCTGGACACCCCCCACTCACCCACCCAAGATGCCCCCCACCCTACCCTGGACACCCCCCACTCACCCACCCAAGACACCCCCACCCTACCCTGGACACCCCCCCGCTCACCCACCCAAGATGCCCCCCCACCCAACCCTGGACAACCCCCCCATCCCACCCTAGACACCCCGCTCACCCACCCAAGACACCCCCCACTCCACCCTGGACACCCCCCACTCACCCACCCAAGACAACCCCCAACCTGGACACCCCCCCTCACCCACCAAAGATGCCCCTCACCCCACCCTGGACACCCCCCACTCACCCACCCAAGACACCCCCACCCTACCCTGGACACCCCCCGCTCACCCACCCAAGACACCCCCCACTCCACCCTGGACACCCCCCACTCACCCACCCAAGACAACCCCCAACCTGGACACCCCCCCCCTCACCCACCAAAGATGCCCCTCACCCCACCCTGGACACCCCCCACTCACCCACCCAAGACGCCCCCCAGCCTGGACTCACCCACATGCCCCAATCACCCGCCCGTCTCCCCCAGACGCCCCCACTCACCAGCCAATTCCTGACTTCCAGGAGGTTGTGATTGCCCTTTATAGAGAGGCCGCTGACCGTCACATTCATGTAACCATTGGTGAAGAAACCGAACGTGTTCAGACGAACCTTCTGCCGGGGGTCATCCTGTACAAGGGCGAGAAACACAGGGTGAGGGGGGCGGCAGACACAGGGTGAGGGGGGGGGGCCCGACAGACACAGGGTGAGGGGGGGGGGGCCCGACAGACACAGGGTGAGGGGGGGGGGGGGGGCCACCAAATACACCCACTGCCTCCACCCTCCTGTCACCTTCTTCGTATTCCCTAATCCTCCTGCCCATCCCATCCCCCTCTTCCTCCTCCTGTCCGTCTTTTCCCCCTCTTCCTCCTCCTGTCCCTCTCTTCCTCCTCCTGTCCGTCTCTTCCTCCTCCTGTCCGTCTCTTCCTCCTCCTGTCCGTCTCTTCCTCCTCCTGTCCGTCTCTTCCTCCTCCTGTCCGTCTCTTCCTCCTCCTGTCCGTCTCTTCTCCTCCTGTCCGTCTCTTCCTCCTCCTGTCCGTCTCTTCCTCCTCCTGTCCGTCTCTTCCTCCTCCTGTCCGTCTCTTCCTCCTCCTGTCCGTCTCTTCCTCCTCCTGTCCGTCTCTTCCTCCTCCTGTCCGTCTCTTCCTCCTCCTGTCCGTCTCTTCCTCCTCCTGTCCGTCTCTTCCTCCTCCTGTCCGTCTCTTCCTCCTCCTGTCCGTCTCTTCCTCCTCCTGTCCGTCTCTTCCTCCTCCTGTCCGTCTCTTCCTCCTCCTGTCCGTCTCTTCCTCCTCCTGTCCGTCTCTTCCTCCTCCTGTCCGTCTCTTCCTCCTCCTGTCCGTCTCTTCCTCCTCCTGTCCGTCTCTTCCTCCTCCTGTCCGTCTCTTCCTCCTCCTGTCCGTCTCTTCCTCCTCCTGTCCGTCTCTTCCTCCTCCTGTCCGTCTCTTCCTCCTCCTGTCCGTCTCTTCCTCCTCCTGTCCGTCTCTTCCTCCTCCTGTCCGTCTCTTCCTCCTCCTGTCCGTCTCTTCCTCCTCCTGTCCGTCTCTTCCTCCTCCTGTCCGTCTCTTCCTCCTCCTGTCCGTCTCTTCCTCCTCCTGTCCGTCTCTTCCTCCTCCTGTCCGTCTCTTCCTCCTCCTGTCCGTCTCTTCCTCCTCCTGTCCGTCTCTTCCTCCTCCTGTCCGTCTCTTCCTCCTCCTGTC